>NW_019213218.1:54841-69509 GCF_002532875.2 Varroa jacobsoni | reverse complement strand
ATTAAATTGCTGATTCATACTTACACAATGTTACATAAGCCGGTGCGCCCGGTTAGGATGTTCTTGGATAGTCATTCGCTAATAATAATAACCAAATGAGAGCAATTTTTCATGATGATGTTTTCATCTCGTCTGCCATTTCTTTTCTTTTATTTTGCCTTTGTTCGACGATGATTCTATCACATGCTTTTCTTTCTCAGGTTCTACTTTATATATATATATATATATATTCTTGTATGTACTTATGTATAGATTTATTTCATATAGATATATCATCCCATCCTCAAACTGGGCAGCTACCAGCAAATATATACAACAGGACAAAGTCATCAGGCCGTTCGACCATCCTGTCCATCGGACCGATTGGCCGATGGGGCCAGGAGCACTACATGTTTTTCCCGCGCCACTGATGCCTTTGATACAAATATGTAACTATTTACATTTGATTTTACCTTTCTTCTTTAACATGGTATTTGCGTCTGTATGTTTCTTTACGTGTTCATCTCTCTCCTGTAAGTGCATCTCATCATCTCCAGAGTAAGAGTAATACGAATCGACGAACGTTGTCTTCTACCCCCTTTATAATTAATACCTTTTTCCTCTTCTTCGTATTGTTATTTTAGTTTTGATGCGTACAGTATATCGTCGTCATTGTCCTCGTCATTATCTTCAATCTTAACATAATTTTAGAAATAGTATAAATTCCACATTGGCTAGAGAGAGTTTCTCTCTACCTGTTTTATCACAGATCACCCCCCGCTATTCTTCATGGGGATGTACCAACGGTCAATGACGTCTTTAGACACCTATCGTGCATCACATTTTGTAAACCGCTATCAGCTCACATTATGTGTATTACACGTCACCTTTCTTCCGTGTGTAATTGAATATAGGAAAGGAAATTGGGGCATTTTTCTCAGGCTCTAACGATAACACATCTATGGCATTCTCTTGACCTTCTCAGTCTCAAACTAATTTAGCAGTCATAACAGGAGTCGCTTGAATGTGTATGCGCGTTTGTGTTAATCAAATTCATCCCGTCGTCATAATCATCTGTATCATACTATTAGTAGTGTCACAACAAAATAATTCACAATGCAATAAAGCAGCATGAAATAAAGGTATTGTTGATTTGTTCGATGTGTTTGTTCTCTCTTTCCTATGCTGTTTTTGATCCTTAGTCGAGGCATACTATACTAAACTAGAAAAGAAACAGTTGGCGGGAATATCCCTATTAATTTTAAATAAATATATTTAAACTTTTTGTTCCTCCCTCTCTCGCTCCCCCTTCTGTATATTTCTAAAAATGTCTACCTCTGTATGTATATATACTTCTATACTGTACATGTTCGTGTGTGTGTCACACAAATCATCTCAATTGTCGCCAACCCACCGCCAGCACTTCATCCTCTTGCCCACTCGTGCTTTTGGATTGCATCACTACTTATAGCGGTGGCATCGGTAGCAAGCGTCGTGACGACAGCTGACGCACACAATTCAAGATAGCCCTTTTGTCTGTAGGCAACACGGTTTAATTTGTACAATTTCGCAGAGAACAACGGAGACAATAATTACATAAATAAGAATAATAATAATAATGATATTAGAACACACAGACACGACTTGATCATAACGTTTTGCCTACAGCCGCCCCCATTACCATTAAAATGGTACATCTAACAGCAGTAGAAGTAGTGATAAGGGTAGCAATGTCAACGCGGTTCCGGACGTAAATCTCAAAACATTCAGTCGTAGCAGCAGAGTGAACGGGATCTACAATGGATGTAGTTGAAAAAAAAAACAGGGCTGAAATCGAGAAAACCTGACGTGAATGCTCATTTTTTAGTTGTTCCTTGCCGTCGTCCGTTTTCGTCATCTCAGCCTTCTAACGAAAAAGAATTCTGAGCGGGTGAGTAACGTGAGAACCGAAAGCCACCTACGGCAAGCGGCTGCAGCAAAGCTAGAACTATCTGCCCTTTCCAATTCTGCCTATGTATTTACATTTGCGTCTCGCTCAACGTTACGCATTGAGGATTGGCGACTGAGGAGGTAACTCAGCTCTGTAGAGCTGGGTCTAATAACTGGGCTAGACAGTAACTGTGCTCAAATTCAAATGAGTGCAGAGGAAATTAGCAACTGTCGGATGTTGCCATCGCTAGTCGAGCTCTTGTATTGCAGTCTGTTGTATAGAGATAAATACAATGCTTGGTTATACTGAGTTGGTTGAGTCCGATCGATTCAAGAACGAGCAACCTGGTAAGAATGACACGTTCGTCAAGCGACCCTAGTTCAGAACAAGGGTGAGATTTAACGTCACCGTATGCTCGGTTGCAATGTGCTTTCTTTGGAAAACTATAGAGAAACCAGTAGTTCGCTGGAATGGTCGTGATGAGGATGCCGTAATGGGGGATGCATGACTGACTGATTCATTCAATGATTGAATGATCAGTTGATATAATCCTTTTCTATTCATAAATCAATCGCAGCGTATGCGGTTAGCAGTAATAGTATATGACGTCGTCCATCGACACATGTCTCTTGCTTCGAACTCATCCAGGCCAGCAGCTTCTGTAGTGGGCCATAATGCGTTTTTAGGCCTTACTGATGATCGGTGAGAACAATGAATAGCAGCTGTAATTGGTCTAACATGTATTATCTGTTCCCTATGGCGTTAACGAGCTCCTTCATCAACATCATCACAATCAGCATCGGCATCTTAGTTAGCATAATTGATTTGACTGATTGAACAATTGATTGATTGACTGATGACTGGAATCATGCACGAATTTATCGTTCGGAAATTGTCTTATGCTCAACTTCTTCATTTTTTTCTATCATCCTCATCATAACTACCGTACGGACTACTAATAGCAGAAGTTGTGAAAGTAATAGTAAGCACACATACAACTGCGCCTATCAAACTTCAATCGTGATTTTTCGCTATTTTCTCCGCTTCTCATCACGAGCCGTATCACGACGCCAGAACCGAGCGCCCCTCCTCAGGCATACCCCAGTAGGAGGGCCACTCCTGACTCCATTCCGCTTCCCAGCTGTCCTTGCAGTTGCCATAGCGAGGCGCCGTCATGTCCTGTAACGTGTACGTCTGCTGAAAGTCCTGGTAGGAGCTGGGTTGGAGCGGCTGGGCTGCCGTCGGCTTTGCGTACATGTCAATGTAGCGATCCTGACCGGCCTGTGTTGCTTCACCGTACGTGCTATCTTCGACGGCCTTACTCTGTTCGCTCGACAGGTTAAACATGGGATTGCTGTTCTCATGTGGTGGCGACTTCCATGGCGTCGTAAGAGTAAGCAGCTGATTATCGTGAGCGGGCGCTGTTGCGCGACCTGCTGCGTCTTGCGAACCACATTGGCCAGCTTGTGCCTGACTGAGCGCCTGGTTTCCGTTCTGTCCATCTTGACTGTGACTGCCCTCGGGATGGGGCGGAGACTTCCACGGAGCCGTCAGTGTTAACAGCTGCGAGTTGGCCATATTCTCCGACGAGTCCTCGGGGGCCACTGGCGTTGCGACAGGAACCGTGTTTCCTGTAATCGGTTGGTAAGAAGAACGACAACGTCATTGTTAGAGCGATTACAGGGAAATTGACGATCAGTAAACGACATGGATAAAAGATAGAGAAAGCTAATTTTTCCATGTGCATATATATATATATATATATGTGTACGTATATATACATATATGTATATGTATATATATATATGTATATGTATATATATATATATATATATATATGTGTACGTATATATACATATATGTATATGTATATATATATATATATATATATTATAACTGTAAGACATACTACGGTACCGATTAGTTATTATCTCATCCATTTGCGTTACATGAGCTCTGTTTTTATATTGCATTGATATTATGAACCTCTCCTTATAAAATGGTTGAGTATGTAAGTAGTAATAACACATAATTGCTATAACTAAGCAGAAAGCTTACCAAAATTGAGCACGGACACCGAATTGAGGAGGCGGTCCACGGTATCATAATCGGTTAGAGGCTCGTCACGAAACGCGACGAATGGTGTTAGTCGACCACTGTCCTCGCTTAGGTCTGCGAAAAGTACCGAACTAGCATGGGGGTCTTTTTGTGCGCTGTAGCGCTCATCGACACTCGGCTGGTTAAGTTCCTTACTCTGGGGTCCCATTCGAGGGTCCCGAATTGGGTAACGGGGATTGTAGGCGCCATGCCCACTTTGCACGGGATGCTGGCCATGTTGTGGCTGAGTCCATTCCGGCTCGTGGTAACCCTGGAAGCCTTCACGCAAATTTTGCGTGTTCTGGCCACCATGCGGGTTCTGTGGAACATTCTGCTGGTGGCGTCCACCAGCTACCGGTGGCAATTCGACGTACTCATCACGATAGTCCCGATAGATACGCTCTTTATAGTCAGCCGGGTAACGTGGAGTCGGTGAGGGCCACCTGTTGAAGCCCGGGCGTCGATAGCGGCACCGTTGCCAGTAATCATAGTCAGATTGACGGTAGTCTGATTGCCAGCCGTTCTCTTGCGACGACCGATAATCCTGCGAGCGACACGAGTTTCGGCACACGCTGTGCGGCTTGCCGCACTGGAAGCAGTGACTAGATCTCATCTGATTGTTGGCACAGTTGGTGCAATTGCCGCAGCTTCCGCAGTCGCGGACGTTCGCGCCGCCCCATTGATAACCGTGCTGCCCGTCTTGCGGTACGGCAGAAGCTTCCTGGCCCTGGCCAGTAGCAGCAGCTTGGCGCATCATTCGTCGCTGACTCCACGTCGGCAGTGGTCGGTTGTTGCAATTGTTGCTAGCCCGATTGTTCGGTGGACAGCTTCGCGTGATAACGAGATTGCCATGCGCTCCCACCGAGAAGCGTACGCCTTCCTTTTCGAACTCCCTCTCCAAATTCCGAAGGGTGTTACAGACGAGCACCGAACGCAACAGAGACGGGTTCGCTGCCTGTCTATACCGCCCCAGCTTGGATACCGATAGGTTGAACACGACTTGCCGTCGTCGGTGGTACGCGTTCCGCCGGCGAAGGTAAAGCTCATCACCACACGGGCAATTCAGCTTACCACAGCTTTCGGCGGCTGCAGGATTGGGAGTTCCGACCCTCGTTTTATCCCAGCACTGGGCGGCGCCCTTGTTAACGTAAACATGTTGGTTCCAGCTTTTACGGCACATCTCCTCATCGACACGCGTAGGTCCTGACTCGAACCACTCTGCGGAATCCGAATCGACCTCAGAGTCACTCTCTTCATCGGACGGTAAACTCGAATCACTCTCGTCCGAATCCATTGAGTCGGAATCGAAACCGTCAGCACCGAAATCCTGCCCTGCGTCATCCATATTGCCACACGTTTCGAACGCGCCGCCAAACACGCCATTTGGCTGCATCACCGAACTCGGAACGAACTGTTCCGGCGCTCGGCTGTTGAGTTCGCTTAGCTCTTCAAGTGGAGTTTTTATTCCTTCAACGCGTCGCCGCTTCTCCTCTTCGGGGACAAAGCCAATAGGCAACTTGCGCTTGGCAGGACTTGGCGGACGTTGATCGGTGGTGCTGTCCTGACACCATGCCGGCGTGGGGCATCGCTCTAAGCGGCGATACGTTGGTGGTTGATGCGTCTGCATGTTGACCGCTAGGGTTCTCTCGTCTTGCGGCTCTGTCGTAGCAGTAATGGCGGGGGCACACGGTGCCACAACCTGGTTTTGCTCCGGCTCATCGCGTTCCGGGTCGAGAGCGTCGTCGACGACGGGCGCTGGCTCCGATTGTTTAGTGTCGCGATCAGCCAGTTCGGGCAATAGTTCAGTCTCGGGAAGAACGGTATGGCCTTCGACAGGCGCGTCCTTCGACTCACTCATAATCTCCACTCCCAAACCCGAGTCCTCCGAGATGTACGTGAATCCGGAAGGCTCGTGGGCTAGCGGCAGCGATTTTTTAGGACTTAAGTTTCGCTTCTTTGTCTGGGCACCCTTGGCGATTTTTCTTACATTGCTAACTGCTTTTTTGTTTGTCCTCTGTAATGCAAAGAATCAAAAACAGGAATCAAATTGGTGTTACTGTTCTCTTTTCTTGAACTGTACATAGGTATAAGTAATCTAGCCGGGTCATTGTTGCATCTATCGTGTACATAGCACAAATAGTTTCTTGTCTTAGCACCTATGTGTATATCTGTTAGTTAACCTGTCCTATACTATATGAATGCTTGAATGAACCTAAATTCAATACGGAAGAAGTTGCCACGGTACAACAACGGTTTGTATTTGGGAACGCTTTAAACGAAAAGTTTTTCTATGCTTGTCGAAAGCCGATAAGGTTCCCTGTCACCATACCAAAATAATTTCGAACTTCGCGTGTAGTATGTATTGTTGTCGAACCCAAATATCGATATTTTAATTTGAAAATCTTATTCATTGTTGTTTACCCTCAAAAAGCTTGTCATATAGGTGCATACTAATCAACACATTTAATTCGGCCATTTAATTTTAAGCCACACACGGACTCATTTATAAGTAAAATGTATACCAATTGTAATACCTTCCCAATGGCAATCTTTTACATAATGCCACATCTACGGATAATAAAGTGTAAGATTTCAACGAAGCTCTAATCCGACATTGAAGGGCATTACATTATCACATGATCTTTGCACAATTGTTATCTGAAATCCATCATCTGACACTAAACAATTATTTTATTTTTGGTACAAACCGAAAATACGTGAACAATACGCAGAATGAGACGATTACGGATTCAACACCACTCACCAGTTCCAGAATCAGAACTGTGGAAATGGTAATTATTTTCCACATTTTCCAATGTAATAACTGCGCGCGGTTCAGAGGTAATTTATAGTAATAATAACAATGATGACAACAACAGTAACAATAATTTCACCAGACCGCAATCATACTATTTATTATTTTCAGTTTCTGCAGCAATGGTGGTTGTAGGCTTTCGACACAGGATATATAAATGGCCGTCATATGTGTTAACCTCTGTGTGTCTGTGAGTTCCATGAAAACTTCAACACGGTGACAAGACTAGGAAATCTCAACAGCACATAGTGGCATGCCGCCATATCACAGCCATACTTGTACCCGCCGTATGAACCGAAGAACGGTGCGCTGTCGTCATACGTGGACGCTGCAGTGGCATCCAGCACCGCAGATTTTCACTCAATGCAATAACGCGGCAGCTGCTTCAACGTCGCTACTGCTGCTGCCACCCCCTTTTGCAGTACAGGGCTGTTCGTTGGCCCCTGACTGAGTCTTGCTCGCGACTCGCTTACGTTGCTTTGCTTGTTCCTGTCGTACTGCCCATAATGGCGTAGTATGTGTCTGGGTGTCTACAGGTTTGGCTGCTGGGGCAACCCTCTGTGGAAAGACTACTCGTCGTCGAACAACTGTCATAACGTAGCTGACGCGGGGCAAAATCAAGACCCCAGCGTCAGCAGCCGCCAGCGACCGTTCGCAACCGTAGCGATCGTTTCGGTGCGTAGGTACACATGATAGACTGTCTGCCAGCCCCCTGCCTGTATATGTGTGTGTGTGGAGGGAGGGGAAACGGGAGGCATTTCGTAATCCGTTTGGCGGCCTTCGTTCTGCCGCGTGTGGCAGCGCCGCGTGCGCAACTCGACGTAACTCGCTGTTGCTAACAGAGTCGTTGGCGCTGGCAGCCGAAGCAGCACTACCGGCAACGGCTGCTTATTGTTGCTACCGCTGTGTTGTAATTGTTATTACTGTAGACCGTGGCGGCTAAGCCAACTCAAATCATCGTTGGTTAGTTGTGTGGTTGTTTGTTTCGTTGATTTACTACCCAGACATTAGTGACAACGGCAGCTGTCTAAGACATTCAGCATAGGAGTCGAGACGAGACCGTCTAGCTGCGCATATGATCGTAGCAGTACAGCAGCGGAGACAACGGAAATCATTTGAAGTTGTAGCATTCGTACGAACAGCAGCAGCAGCAGCAGCACGAGGCAGGTCATGGCGCAGAGTGTTGCTCGATAAATTCTATTAGTATCGTATGAAACATTTGATTTAAGCTCGAACTAGCCGGCCGATTGACCGGCGGGCGGGCGGGCGGGCGGGCAGGCGGTCAACCACAGTCGATCGCGCCGCGCAATTGACCGCAGCTGTTATAATAATCACCGTGGCCACTGCTCCATCGCGATGTCGGCGTCAACCACCACGGTCCAACGCCAGTAACAAGTGCAACAGCGCAGTGATCGGTGCGCGATCACCAACCTCTACTCAGCAGTAGATTGCGGTTTGCGCATTACAACCATCCAGTGCTGCTACGATCGTCACCGCTGATCCGGCGCGGTGGCGCACTTCGTCGTCACCCACATGCAACGACACATTTAGAACCGTAACCGACTAGTACCGTGATTACTGCTGCTGCTGCTGGTATAACCGCTGGTGCTGTTAGTGGTGCCGTTGTTGCTGGTACCATTACCGCTGTGCATACCACTCTAGTTACAAATGTCAGTCATAGTGAAATACGGCAGGGGCCGTTGTCCACCATCAGCTACACCAACAACAATAGTAATAAGGACAACCGGTCAAGCATCGCAGCGCTTCATACCCAAAGGGAACGAACGGTACGACGCAAGCAAGCCATCCTGCGTAGCAGTAGCAGCGATTGTCACAAAGACAATACGATGCAACGCATACCGCCGAATATCACTGAATGGCAAAAGCAGCCAGTCGCAGCCGCAACAGCAGAACTGAGTGCGGATCCACCACTGATACAAGTACCATCGACGGCAGGCTAGTCCTAGCAGCAGCGAGAGCAGTGGACACGCATGCCGCTGTATAATGCGGTACTCCGCGACCGTTCTGCCGGCGAACAAATGGACGGACAAAGACGCAGACAAGCCAGTTGGTAGAACAGCGGCAGTGGCAGCGACGCCAGCAGCTGTAAGCTGCTGCGAGGGGTCTTGGTAGTAATAGTGGTAACGATGCCTTCCGAAGTCTACAACCATAGCCATAGCCAAAATAGACGCGGACGGATACATGGACGACTTCGGACGCTCAAGACGATTCGTTGATGAAGGCGCTAGCCGCAGCCGCAGCAGCAGCCAAAAAGAAAAATGGAGTAGCGAGCGAAGAGACGCGACAACAAGAACCAACGAAGACTTTTTTTTTTCGTTTTTTTTTTTACTTTTTCTCTTTGTCGGATTTCACTGTTGCTTCGTCTTCTCGTCATCAGGGTCTATTCCTTCGTTCCGTCGTTCATCCGCAGCGTCTTTTTGTGTCGAATCGTTCCTTCACTCGCTGCTTCGCCGTTTCGCTGTACAACCGACCCAACACCGCAAGTGCTGGATCTAGCAAGCGAACGCCATCGCAGTCGATCGTCCCGTCCCGTCTTCTGACAGCAAACGAAGCGGCCGCGTTGCTTCGCAGGCAGCTAGTGCAGACTGCCGCTGCACTAGTCGACTTTAGTTTCAGCAACTGACTTCGCCAGCGCGTTGTTGTCCATCCATCCGACCGACCGACCGACCGACCGCCCGACCCCACTGTCGCTGCCAACGCAGCCGAAGATTGCCGCTATCTGTCTATATATGACGGTGATGTGTGTGTGTGTTTGTGAGTGTACGTGTGTGAGTGTGTGTATTGGTCAGGTTTGGCTGCTGCTACGTCTGTTGTTCGATGGTCGGTCGACTCCTTCTTGATTTCGTCTCTGTTAAAGGCAGTCGGCGCGTTTGCCGTCCGTTCTTTGTCTTCTGAACCTTCGTCTTCTGCTTTGCCTCTCATCGCCTTTTCTTCGTCTTTAGTCTGTTTGTGCGTTCGCCCGTCGATGAGTTTGCCCGTATACCGACGTACATCTTCCCCTTCTTCGTCTTCGCCGTGTCGCTCAGACTTCATCACCATCACCACCAACAACAACAGCGAAGACGCAAAAAGGCAGAGAACGACGAAATGGCGAATACCAAAAGTCCAACGACGAATGGCGTCGGACAGGCTCGGCCGTAGCAGAGTGGTTGGCCGATGGATCAACAGACGACGACGACGACCAGCGTAGCGGACGCGGCTACAGCTGCTACCACCATCACTACCACGACAGCGGCCAACAAGTAGAGGAAAATGACAGGAAACAGCTCAAAAAAACAGGCAGGTGAAGTCCAGCACAGCGGCTTCATCTCGGTTGCCGCCGCCGCCGCTGCTGCCGTCAACGTCGTCGTCATCGTTTTCTTCATATTGAGCCAAAGCAACAGCTTAAAGGGAGACGAAGAAGGAAAAGAGCTAGCTACGGCGGGTACGAAGACCAAATAACATCAACCGACCGACCGAACCGAAGAATAGAGAAGACCGAAAAGAAACGAACGACAAACGCCAGCGGTTGCCGTGGTAACCGTAGCAGCAACTGCGCGTAAGCGTTGCGCCGCTACTCTTCGTTCTTTTACAGCAAAGACCGGACGGCTTCACCGAGTTTGGCCACGCTAGCAGCGCTAGTCAGTTCACTTGGTGGCGTGATACAAAAAAGATACCAAGAAGCGACGCGGTGGCTGCCGTCATCGCCAGTAACAACAACAACAGCAACTACAGCAGCAAGCAGTTAGTCAAAGGAGGTAGAAACGCTAGCGTCTCTGTCCAACGACGACGACGACGACACCTCAGTTTACGTCAAGCGATAGGCAAAGAAGCGGCGCCGATTGTGAAGCTAGTGGAGCCAACGAGAAGTCAAGGAGATGAGGATAAAAAGAAGAGATGCGAAACGGGAAAAATAGCGAAGTGGCAGCTCCGCGATCTGGCTTTACCCCGGCCCTCGCCGCTGCTGTCGCTGGCAGAACTGCAGCATCAGCAACAACGGTTCTGCCGCGGAACGCACCGATCGTCGCCGCCACCGCAGCAGCAGCGGTCGTTCTTCGTTTGTGTCCGCCGATCGGTTTTGGTTAGCTTCGCCTTGCATGTCGGTGACGACTGCAGAAGCGCTGCCTATGTAAGCGAAGTCGCGCATGGCGGTGATGCGCGATGAGTTGCTGGCTTTGCCGCCACTTACGATGGATGGATCTACCTATATGTGTCTATGTATCTGTTTGTCTGTCCATCTGTTTGGCTGGCTCTGTAGGGAATGTAAAAGACAGTGTGTACCCCACGGAGTGAACCAGCGCGCCGGCAACGACGGCAGCAGCGGTAGCGACAACAGCCGCCGGGTAGTTAACCGCTCGGGCCATCATTGCAGATGCTGCTGTTATTATTGTTGTTGCTGTTTTCGTAACTTTGTTGTTATTGTTGTCAATGTTGGCAGCAGAAATTGCTGCATCCGGACGTCAGCGAGCCACGGCAGCAGCTATGCTGATGGCAGCAGTGGTAGTAGGCTATATGTTGTTTTCTTGACTTGTTTCACTCTCGTCTGTAGTTCCAGTCGTTGTAACAGTCGTTCGCTAGCTGGCGCCTGCCTTCGTTCTCTGTTACCGCTGATATCGTCGGTGCCGCAGCCGAAATCTAGCCATTCGCCTGCCAGCGATCAAGCAAGCGTCATTGCTTCGCCGTCACGCAGAACCCGCCAAGCAAGACGAAATGTTGCCGCTGCGGCACTTGTCGTAGTTGTTGCTGCTGCTGCTGTTGGTAATGTTAGCGGTGTGGATTGTTCCGCGTAGCAGCTGGAAGTTCACCTGCCACTTCTGTGCCACCGCCGCAGCTGCAGTCGTTGTTGCTGCTAACGTTTCGACGGAACCAGCGAACGAATTGAACCGTGTGGTATGATTCGCTTGCTGCTGCTGCTGCTGCTGCTGCTGTTATATCCACCATTGCCACTACTCCGCTGTAGCCCGACCGCGAACGCGACGACGGGGCGTCAAGGTTTTACATGAAGTAAGCCACCAAGAAAGAAAGCCGGGCCTATTAGTCAGCTAAGAACGAACCAAGCAACCAGCCAGTCGTCAAGCAAGAAAATTGCTCACGGTGGATAACGGTGGAATTTTTATGGTAATTTCCATTTTCGTCAGCAACGCGGACGTCTGTTTGCGCGCCAGTACATGTATGATGCGACATACTCGCCCCGCTGCACGACACTATGCCATGCTATCAACGTATGCGTAACGTGCCCAAGTAAACCCACGTTGAGCACACGATTGTACGGTCATAGCTGGCAACACGATCAAGGCGGCTTCACCGATTGTGCACCGCGCGAAGAATACAATAACGTATTTATTAATCGAGACTTCTATGCAGGCCTGCTTGAGAAGCTAAAGAGCGCGCACAAACTGTTACTTTTATACCTGTTCTAAAAATTAACAATAAGGCAAGGTAATCCGTCGTACGAGAATCGAAGTTGCAACTTAAATCTCAATAAACTTTATTTCAGACATAAACAAACTTGTGCAAGTAGTCTACAGTACACAAACACACGCGCCCAAACAATCCACAAACAACGATATGGTATTCTACCTGTACGGAAACAACACGATACTCATGTTGGTCCCCGCAATATTAACCTCAGAATAATACAGACAATATCTTCATTTTTACCTCCCCGCGATGACAAATCAAACCGCCGTTAGCAGCTCAATGCGACTCCGCTCCACTATCATCATCCGTCATGTGGTCGCTGCTGTCATATGCTGCTGCCATCGTCGCGACTGTCAAGTTAGTCAATACTTGTCCCCATCCGTCTCCTGCTAGATCTTTGTCTCTTTTTCTCATTCCCTTACATGCGTTGCCTTTGTATGTGCAATGTCCCCTAGTTTTTCTTTATTATCTGGAACTTCTTTACCTTCGCTCCTTTCCATTTCTCCACTATCACTTCGTTTGGACGTTACGCACGCCCACTTGCCTGCGTTCCAGCCCGTCAGTCAGCTGGCAGTTCAGCAGCAGTAGGATCGCTGCCACTTGCGCGCTTGATGAACGCACAGCCGGCCGAGAGGCTGGCAAACAAGGGTAAACAGGCCCTATATGCAGAGCGGCGAGCTCTAGCTGCGAGCAGCTAGCCAGCCAGCAGCGACACCTGAAACGCTTACACTTCCGGCGCGGCCGCCGCCATCTAAACGATGTCAATTCGCGCCTGCTCTGTCCTAGCCCACTGGGGCAGTCAGTCAGCCAGTCTCGCTCGCTGCCTGTTTCCCGGCCTGTCAGCTAGCAAGCCAACACACGCAGCACACGAGTAGTGTTCAGGAGAGAACGAAGCATGAGCGCATGTTCAGCCAGCAAGCGAACTAGTAAGCCTGATGCAGCCTAGCTGACTGTATGGCTGCAGGCTGCCTTCCTGCAGAATGTCGTCTGGTTCGTTCGAGTCGAGTTGAGGGTTACGAGTAGTTGGACCAAGACGATGACGGCACGGGGAGACTGGAGCTGGGGCCGGCAAGATCGACGTTGGATAAAGAGGCCTGACTGGTCGGTTGGGCCCTGCCATTGCTCGTTCGCTAGCTCTCGGTCGCTTGGTTGAGACTCGAGCCTTCGAGCCCCAGAGGGGTAGTGGTGAGCAGGATAACTGGCTGGCTGGCAGAGGCATAGCCTCTATCAACGCTAGTTGCTGGCAAAGGCTAGAGGCACCCAGCCAGCACAGCAGAGCAACGACGTAGCCACTGGCTGGCGGCCGACGGGGCGCGTTCCGGGGCTCGTAAGGGGTTGTGCCAAAAGGAACTAGGGAGGAACTGAAGGCAGCAGCATAGACGGGTAGTAGTGCGTACATGGTGCGACGAGACGACGACGACAATGCTGCCGCCGCCCGCCAGCCCGCCGAGAGCGATGGGCGAGGGAAGTGCGCAGGCGGTGAAGTAGGGAAGAGCTGAGTTGGAAACGCGGTGGTAGTAGGGGCAGATGGGCTAAAAGAAGGGGGTTACGTTGAATCGGGCACAGCCAGAGAACGGGGTTAGCGGGGCAATATGGGACAACGATGGGTTGGACTGAAGCAGCCGCGGCTACTGCCAGCCAGCCGCTTGTCAGAGGGTTGGTAGAACCGAAGCTTTCTGTGAAAGGGCCTTATCCCAGCCTTACCGTTTCCCCATTGCGCCCCTTTGCGTTCTACCCGCTCTGCTCTCCATCGACCTCTGCCTGTCCAAACGTCGACTGGCTCTGCTTCAGCACTGCAAGCCTCTACTACCAACCCGCCTGTCTCTCGCTGACTGCTGGCAACGGCTCGACAAACCAACTTTCGAACAGACACAAGCCTGGCAGCGGCCTGCTTAGTCGGCCTTCCTACCGCTAGCCTGCCTATGTCGGTGACGGTGGTGCCGCCACCATAGGCAAGCAAGCTAGCCTTACGAAAGAACGTCACAGCAGCGCCCCCTAGCAGCGAGATCAATGCCAAGGGGCAAGGTAGGCTGCTTCACTTTGCTCAGAGCAGCAGCCCCAACCAACTCATCCACCCCACACATTGGCCTGCTCCTGCTGCTACGATGGCAATGTGCAGGGGGACAGGGGTCTCGTTTTGAGCGCTCTGCTCTGCTGTGTTCTGCTCGACTGTACGCTTACTATAGCTGCTGCTGCTGGCCCGTTCGTTCGCTGAGCTCACCAAGCGAGCGAATGAGCGAGCGACAGTCCGCTTGCTCGCTGCTCTTCCTACTAGCTTCGCTCCTCTCTCGTTGCGCTGTGCTCTCCCCACGATACCATCTAGGAAATTACTATGGAAGGCACAGCAAGGCGGCAGAGAAAGCCGACGATTCAAGCCAGCAGCGAATCATGTCGGTCTGCCTGCCTGCTCCTTTCGCAGCAAAACA
>NW_019213218.1:0-54741 GCF_002532875.2 Varroa jacobsoni | reverse complement strand
AGAGAACTTGAACAGAGCACCCAGCAGCTAGGATGGCTGTTGGCTACTCGTTTATTCTTTCGTTGGCACAGGAGGCTATGTGTTCTGCTGTTGGCGACTACCCTGCGTAGTTCTGCTGTCTGGCCACCGTGCTGCTGTTCGTGCGGCGCCTTCCCATTGCCGGTTGCAGGCCAGTAGTGGTAAGGTACCACGAAAAGCAGTAGTAGGGAGACAGCCGGCAGCACTAAGTAGAACCTACCGACAAGGCAATTTCCACTACTGCAACTACAGCGACAGAAGGCAACCAAAGAGGCACATGAGAACCAGCGCAAAGGAACTATTGCTACTAGCAGCAAAACAGAGTGAGGCTGGCAAAGCTAGCACTCCGCCTGCCGCCGCCAAGACCGATCTCCATCTCCAATCTAGTATTACTACTGCTACCACTACTCATGGGCCATCGAATACGACGCACAGTTCTAGCACTCCTTTTCTTCTCGTTTTCGCCGCCCATACAGCGAGGTCCGCAGTTGCAGCAACAGCAGCTCCATCTGTGGAGAAGGAGAATGAGAACATACGCAAGCAAACCCAACGCCCGAACGTTGCTGAGCATCAGCATCAGCAGCTAGAGTCTCCTGCCTCACTCAAGCAGGAGCAACAGACGACGGCCGCTGATGGCGGGCAAAAAGGGGGACAACTCCATTTGGCTCGCGACGGACCGTTCACTATGCTAAGGGAAGCTGCTTTTCAGAAACCGCCCACCTGGCGCGAACTAGGGAACCTCTGAAAAAGGATTGCACCTCTTCTTCGCGCAATGAGTGACGCATGAAGGGCCATCGCGTCACGTTTGAGTACAACAACTGAAAAAGCGGAGGCGGCAATAGCACACGATAAGGTCCGTCAATTAACTAAGCGAGCTATGCACGCCATGAAAACTTCGACAGCCGCTAATCTCTATGATATACAGAGAAAAAGCTCTGTAGATAGTATAGTCCATGTTTTTACTCATAGGTCAGTCATCAACAACGTCCCTAAACGGGTCCGAGTAGTTGTCGATAAGTTTCAACCGCAATAAAAGTTTTAAGGTTCTCATATCTACGTAGTTAAATAAACGACGCTGTTAAGTTGTCATCTTATTAAAATCTTATGCTGAGAATGGAATAGGATGACGCATTCCGACTATATTATGCCAATTCTCTTGTTTATCAACTGATTGACGCCTATTAATCTCTTTTTGCTGACCCTTGTGCTACACCTAAATCATAATAGCTTTAAACAAGCGCTACGACTCGTCAACTTCAGCCTCATGTTAAGAATATTTTTTTTTTCTAAGGAAACCCATTTCCTCTTCTTTGGCCCAATTTTCCTTATCCAACAAGTATTGTGCTGTCATGTTCAGTTGACAACATTCAAGCAGCACCGTCTGATCAACGTACTTCAAACGCACAAGGACGGAACAGCAGTGGAGAGGAACATGGTCGATCCGGATGACTTAGCGCAAATTCCTTCTATGTCCTCTTCGAGCAGATACTTCGTTTCTTTTAGCAAAAAAATCCACTGAGGACATCTCGTGTAAGATACACGATCAGGACCACGACGACGACTGCTGTCTGCTGCTGCTGTTGCCGCCACCGCCAGCAACCCCGCGCTCGACTCACTCGGCAAGCGCGGACTAAGGTAGCCCTCAGAGCCCGCGTTTTTTTTAGTTCCCTTACCGCGCTGCCACTGCTACCGCCACTGCTATCATTCGTACTGTGTGCAAGAAACGAGATGAAGACGGCGTCAGCAGTAGCAGCAGCAGCGAGCGGCTATCTTCATTTGGTTGTAAGGACGTGCACTACTTTGATGATTTTCGCTATAACGCAATAAATGAATGAATGTAATGCTTTACGTTACAGAGCTGCGATCTAGCAACCAAGCAGACAGGCTCACAAGAGTGGGGACCCCCTAACACTATTTGTAGCGCCGCAGGTTACGTCGCCCGTTAGCAGCAGTAGCAGCGGGATTACCGCGACAACTCGCAGGAGGTGGGGGTAGAACTGGCTGGCTAGTTAGATAGCTGTCCGGGCTTCTCATATGTTCGAGAAGCTCAGGGAGGGGGGGGGGGGGCTGTCTCAAGGATCTTTGGCAGCGAAGCAACCAGTGGGGTGAAGGGGCGAAACGAGACAGGGTCTCAGCAATCCCACCAACAACACACGCATACCGCCGAAATACCGCCACCGGCTCCTGCTAACAAGTGTCTGACTCGGCTCGCAGCAGCCCGTGGCTCGGTCAGTTATTGTTGTCGAGTCGAATAGGGAGAGCAGACGCCCGCTGCTTTTGCCATTCCTCCTCTGACGACGACGGAGGGTCACGCGCCGGCTTTCGGGCGTGTAGCCGGTTCTGGTTCCCTCTATTCTTCTGCTGCTGTTGAGTTCAGTCCACCATGTGTTTACCAATCGTCCTCTCTAAGCGAAAGCTGAAAGGCAGCTAGGTTGGCTGTATGGCTTGCCAGGGCGTTAGGGGTGACACCGGCGGATGCCTCCAACACTCATCGTAGGCAGCAGCGACAAAGCAGGAGCATTTCTAAGCACAATAAAACAGCGCGGGATGGAGAAGCATGTATTTCGACTAAGCGAAAAAAGAAGACCAAATAGCACTCGTTGTACATCACTAGTAGCGAGGGTGGCAAAAGGGGACTGGAGGAAGGGGCAAATGGTTGGGTGGCTGGCTAGTGGCGGAACATTATTGTTTATATTCGGCGGTTCCACCGGCAGTGGTGGCGCCGCCACACGAAGGTCACACGGTACAACCACGAGGAAGACTGGCACAGCAGAGCTATTTGTTTTAGAGCAAAGCAGCTGATGGAAGATTTGGCGCCAAAACCCAGATGACTCCTACCACTACTACCACTATGAATCGAAGTGCGTTTGCGCTAGGGCCTTTGTTGTCGCCAATGCTTGCCACAGATCACGGCACTGGCACGTATGTCATAACTTTATCATGATGAATGAATGACCATCATCAACACAGCCGTCGCTACCCTAAGGATCTTGGCGTCTGTTAGTGGAAAACGGCTCACAGTACGAGCAGCAGGGTTATATTGGTAGCGGAAGAAAGAAGAATCGTTTGGACTGAGTAGCAAGGAAGAGAAAACTTCGGCCGGTAACTCCAAAAGGCAAACACTTGCCCTCCTTCGGAAGTCACTTACTAAGATAGTGATATTTAAGCGGATACGACAAACAATATCCTAATGAAGTTGCACACAACGACGATGTTTCAGCCCGCATGTGTATTGACACCCAGAGATCGAGTTCGCTTTGGAGTTGAAGAAGAACAAAGAGATAGGAGAAATGGATAAGGAAAAGGGGGTATCAAAAATGGGTCAAAGAATACGCGACTATTGGCATACGATGTGAATGAGTTTTCGTAAATGCGTAAATGCTTATTTATGTTAGTCGGTCATTGAGGGTTAGCAATAGTTCCCGAGAGTGAAAACAAAGGTCACAAATCTTCTCCAACCTAACGTTTTTTAAAGCGAAAGCGAGAGTTAGTAGAGTAACCCACAAGAAAGCAGAGAACCGACTGTCTAAAAGTACCGCGTTTGAAGACAACGGCACTACCGTCTTCTTCCCACACTCCCTAGGATGGACACCACGTTAGGGCGGGAGACGGGCCGTTAGCTTTTTATCGACCGCGACATGGCAGGCCTGCAAAAGCCCTTATCCTCGACGTCGAAATAAAGCGAGAGGAGTCTAAACGCTCATTCGTCGTCCCTTCACGCGGGTAGCCGCGCAGCCAAGCAAAGGACGACTGTCCAGTCGTGCATAAATAGCTGCAACGTTCATTGTCCACTACGCATCCAACCAAACCACAGCCCCAAATCTCGTCTACCTGTATGGGTTTCCTATGTTATCGGTGAGGATCATCGGTTATTGTTACTAGACGGCTGATTATCGAACTTTAGCTAGTGCTTAGCGTCAACTCTATTTTTTTCTCTCTTGCTCCCCCTTTCTCGCTCTCTCTTTATTTGTCTCTTTTCGTCTCAGTAAAGTTTTCGCGTACAGTTTTGTTTGTAGGGAAAGTCATTTTTTCACTAATCAAACACATGTGGTACTGAGTTATTAGATTAATACCGCAAACTATTTAAAGAAATTATTTGTATTAACTGTGCCACTGCTTCTCATCCTAGCACTACTAGTAGTGGTAGTGGCAGTGAAGGCATTGCCTGTAACTCTCACATATTGACTAAGTGGTGCCGACCCGTTCAGTAGTCCGTTTTACGAGAATATTGCCTATTAATGATAATTTCGTTCCTCTTTCTCTTTTGCTTTCTTCGTTTTCCTTGCCATGATAGCCATGGTCTTCCGTTTTTTGTCGCTCTATTCGCTTTTATGCTACTTGTCGTCCCTCGACTCTTTTACGCTTTCGTCACTATTAGTAGTAGTAGTACTAGTACTACTACCACTAGTACGACTACCACTGCAGCAGCGACAAGAATAACAACTTGAAGACCGAGATCCTCCCCGAAGCAACGAACCCTATGCACAACAATCAGCGGACGTCAGTGGTGTTAGTTGTTTCTGTTGTCTAACCCTTTTGTGGCACTTCTCTACCGGCCGTTGCCGCCACTTCTGCTTCTGTAGTCGCTCATCTTCCGCCCGTTCTGTTGTTCGCTCTCGCCCTCGCTCTCTGCTACTCTCTACCAGAGACGACCATCGTTCCACCGACAGCAGCTGTAGCAGAGCTCTAGCCAAATGCCACCAATGAAGATGTTGCCGCCGCCAATGCCATCGTCGTCGCTGGCACGCTGCCTTTAGCGTTGTTGCCGTTGCCCCTTTCGCAGTCGCCGTTGCCAGCGGACTCCGATATCTTTCCTGCGTGTCCCTCTTCCACCCCCTGCCCCCTGTCGTTCCCAGGTTTCCTGCTTTGCCGCCTGTACCCTTTTGCCGCCTGCTGTCTGCTTTGCTCTGCTACTGGTTCTGTGTAATGGTGCTGTAGTGGCATGGGTACCATTCCAGCACGGTCGTGGTAGTAGTAGTCGTTCTCTGTCCCGTCTCCTCGCCGTCGCCATCGTCGTCGACCCGTCGTTTCTTTGCCGTTCCATTGCGTTAGCTAGCTGCTTGCTGGCCCTAATACTACTCGTTCGTGTGCGGCTGCTTCGTCCTGTACCGTTGCCACTAACCCCTCGCGCTACCACCACCCCTGTGCTCGAACCAACCAGCCAGCCAGCCAGCCAGCTCACACGACCAAGTCCGAGAAATGGAATCCTTCTCGTGTTCCTCCTCTGCTATGCTGTTCTTCTTCTCTTGGGCGTCCCGTGCTACTGCCACTGCCGCCGTTGTTGTCGTCGTCTTGCCGCTGACGCCATCGAGTGAGCCCCTTTCGTCTTCGTCGTCGACGTTCGTGGTGGCTGCACGGAGCAGAGGCCTTCTCTGGACCCACTAGCTCGCTGGCTCGACTCTGGTTGTTGTGCTGGTCGGTTCGTTCGTTTCTTCGGTCGTCGGTTCGCTCTGGGCGGTCGGTCCCTCCGTCCGCTCATTCCTTCGCTTCTGCCGAGCTAGCCATACAGCGCGCGATCAACGAACTCTGCTTGAAACGGAGGGATGAAGACAACGACGCCGAAACAGAGGAGCAGTAGTGGTAGTAGCACGAACGAACGATAGAATGAACGAAGAGACGGCAACGACGACGATGACGACGACGTTGGAGGACGACAAGACCAAAGGGGGAAGGGCAGCAACCGAGAGCACACCAGAGTCTGCTCGCTCAAGTCTGCTGTGTTTTGAGCAGGGTTTAGGGTAGAGCGCTTCGCTCTGTTGTCTGGGAGTAGTGGCTGCTTCAACGACGGTTGGTAATGGGGAGGGGGTAAAAGAAGGCCAGCAGCCCGGGAGTGTGGAGGAAGCTCCTCATTTCTGTTCGTCGTCGTCGTCGTCGTCGCCGTCTCCGTCGTAGTCCTCCTCCTCCTCCTCCTCCTCCTCCACCTCCTCCCCCTCTTCCTCTGTTCATCCCTTCGTCGTTTCCATTCCCCGTGTTCACCTTCCCTCAACAACCCTAAACCCTTAAAGCTCCACTGCAAGAGCACACGCTCGTCGCAACCCTCCTCCTGATCCCCCACTCGTCCTCAATCCACCGTTCCCCATCTCGTTTCCCGTCTATTCCCTTCCGTACTCCCACGGCCATGAGCTCTGCGCCCACCCGCTCCCATCGAAACACTACTACCGGCAGCCTTGGCCCGCCTTAGCAACTAGCATATCCTAACATCAAGCTAGCTTTACAGAACACTCAGACGACTGTAGAGAGATAGCTAGCCTGCCAGCCTGCGTTAGTAACGAGGCAGAGTACTCTGTGCTCGATGCTTCACGTTCGCGGAGCCTGTGCTCAGTCCTGATGTTTGCTCGCCTTCTTGTCTAGTTTACGTGGCAGCAGTACAGAGTGTAGGCAGTAGTCGCCGCTAAGGCTAGTTGCAGAGTGCCAGCAATGTAAGGATAGTAGCACCACATCGCACAGTCAAGCGGCTCTACGCTGTCGGCCTTACAAACAGACAGACAGGGACAGGCAGGCTTGCCTGCCTGGCTGCCTTCCGATTCAACTGAACGACCAAGCGAGTGGTGGTGGAAGCGGCCTGCGTCAACGGAGACAGAGCGCTTGGTGGTACCCTGTACCCGGACTTCGCTCCGTTCAATCCACCAACCTCGTCCATTGCGACCCCCTGCACTCTTTGTTATCGCCCGTTCTATCTGAATCCCTATAGACGCCGCTATATATAAAGCTATCTGGTATACTTTGCAATGGCACGGCTATGTTGTGTTGCGGCTTCACCGACAAGGCTCTTTACACAGTCGTCGCTGCCTTGCAGTTCGCTGCTGCAGGGCAGCCGTAGTATGTTCGAAAGTTAGATGGCGTCTGCGTATTTCCTCGACTGTTCCACATTGTGGGCTCCGCACTCAGCCGGCGTCTCGTCCGCCATCGAAGTCCTACCCAGATCCTACTTGCAGATACCCCAGTCAGGCTGCTACCCACCCATGCCCCAACACCAGTGGAGGTGGACGACAAGGAAGGCTCAGTTCGCCATCTCCCCGCCTAGTCTCTAGCGCGCCTTCTCTGTCGGACCCTCTCGGCCGCCCTATGCTTCGTTGTCGTCGTCGTAATGCTTCTCTGTAAGTGAGTAACCCCTCCATAACTCCAGCCAGTCTTCTCTTCGCTCTTCCCATCATTTCCCCTTGTAGCGAGAGCCGCAGCAGCAAGCCAAGCTATCCCCCTCAGAGTCTGTCTGTCTGTCTGTCTGTCTGTCTGTCCTGCTCGAGGCGTAGCACTGCAGCTTCAGGCTCATAAGGCAGGGATACACACAAGAGCTCCACCAATAGAACCGTCACTACCACCACAGCCTCACTCAAAGCTTTACAGCCCTCCAAGTCGCGTTCTTCTAAGTACCCAACCTCGGTACCTCGGTACCGCGCGACCGGCATTGGCAATGGCGATAGGGGTGGTGGTGCTGGCGTAGTACCATCACGACTGAACACCCATCTATTTTGCTTCCCTGCAGTCCCGTGGCATAGAACGGACCAACCAACATCGACAACCGAGTGAATTCCCCTCTGCCTCTCGTCGTACAGAGGATGTGCGCTTGTGTGTGCAAGCGTGGAAGGAAGTAGTGTGTCTATGCGTGTGGGTGGTGAGTTGCTCGAAGGCTGCTTGGCTGGCTGGTTTGCTCCGAAACGATTGGAGGCGGAAGGCAGCAGAAGGGTCGGTCGGTCGGCTGGCTGGCTGACTGAGTGCGTCAGTGGAAAGGACCAAGGGGAGATGCAGGCGGCGGTGGTGGGTCGTTTCTCCCCACTCTGTTTTTCTCTGTCGGTGTCGGCCGCTCTGCTGGTCGTTCTATGAAAATGGCTCCAGCAGGGGAATGGTGTACAGGGAGACAGCAGAGTCCCTTGCACTATTGCCATCGAGTTGCGTTAGCCCGAGAGCTCTGGTGAGGGAGCAAGCTCTAGGCTGCCGCAGACTCATCGTCCGATCGACCCCTCTCTGGGTAAGAGACGTTTGGACGGACTAGAGAATGTCCTGCTGCTGCAGAATAAGGCTGCGAGGCGAGTCGGCAGGCGAGGCTGACGATGACGACGACGACGAAAAAGGGAGGGAGGGCTTCTATCTTCATGCCTTTATATATTAGAGTGCTGCTGGCTGGCCGCCCACCACCACTGCCACTAGCCCTTTCTCTCTTTTGGCCATTCGACGGCAGCTGCAGCAGAATCCCGATCCCCTTAGCAGACAGAGAGTCATGGCAGAATCGAGCTGAGCCGCTGACTGCTGCCGTTGTCGTCGCCGTCTATACCCACCGCCCACGGTCGCCTCCACCCCCTCCCAAATCCCAGTGACCCCTGTGCTACCCATTTCCTTTCTGCCAGCAGCTTTGCTAAGAGCGTTAGTGCTGTAACCGTCTCTCTGTCTGTATTGAGCTTCTCGGTGACGACGCTGGCTGGCTAGCTGGTTGGTCGGTTGGTCCACCTCCTGCAGCAATCTCCAGCAGCTAGCTGCACCCTGCTGCTGCACAACCAGCCAGCGTTAGCGCCCCCCTATGTAGAAGGCATTCGTCCCCTCTTCGCCCCCCTCACAACGGCAACGGCGTGTGCTGCTGCTGCTGCCACTACCCCTCAGTGTGTGCGCCCACCACACTATAGCCAAAGCGGCTGCTGCCGCCACCTTTGCGGCCGCCGCCGCCATCACCACGTCCACCACCAGTGGTATTGCCTCTGCCGTGAGCCTGCTGCCAGCAAGCAGTCTGCAACTCCGAAAGCTCTCCGCCTATGCGCCTACGTTGTCCGCCCATCTAGCCAGCCAAACGAAACGAACACAAGAGAACAGCCCAAAGCCGACAGACCTCCACAAACAGTTACCAACCACGCAGAGCAGCTACACAGGGAGAGACAAAGCTCTTTTCTCTACGGGTTCTATGTGTTCACTAAGGCCAGCCGGTTTGCCTGTCAGCCTGCCTGCCCCAACCAAGCAGCTAAGCTGCAAACCGCTGCTTGTGTCTGCCGGCCTGCCCGCCCATTCGGTAGTAGTTTCTAAGTTGGCCGGCCTAGGAGGGTTGAACACTGGCAGAGGCGAAGGCTTCAAGCCTTCAGCCCTTCAGGCTAGAGGCTGAAGGCTGCCAATGGCTGTGAACCGCCTTCGCCTCCGCCTCCGACACCAGCCTCGGCCAGACGACGATACACGTAGGCTAGGATATGGCAGTATATACTGGCAGCAGTGTTGGTTGCCGTTGCGACGGTTGTGGCACATGCTGAGCTAGCCGAAAGCGAAGGCTTCTGTTAGTGCTGCGTTAAGCGCTGGCAGTGAGCCTTACAGGGTTGTGGTCACGGTAGTTCGATACCAGCAGCTCAGCTGCTTAGGTCGTGCGCTATAGGCATACACAGATAAACCAACTAAGTCAAGTTGCTAGCTGCTAACTGAGGGACTAAACGGCCGTGCGCTCGAACAGCAGTCGAACGACTGGAGCGGGCGCGGGCCACTCTGAGTTGAAGAGCATGAGGCTTCATGGCCTGACCGCGGCTACTTCGGCGCCAACATTGGCTTTGAGTAAGGAGACGAGCCAAATGGAACGATGTTGTTTGCGGTGGTGCTGCTAGCGGAAGAAGTGATGACGGCGGTGGCGCCAATGGAAGCAATGACATATCTGGTAACCGCCATCGCCACCTAAAGAGAGACCTAAAAGGGGAGAGCGTGTGAGTAGCCTGTCAAGCTAAAGAAGGCGCGATGACTGTGGTAGCCACTAGCAGTGGTAACGACCGTTGTAAAATAGTAAGGCCGCCGGCACACCTAAGCGGCCTGACGGACTACCATTACTACCGCCGCCAACGCCGTAGCTGACCGGCATGTAAACGGCCCGTGCTCTTTTCCAATTTCCCTTCTCCTCGCTTTTGGGCTTCCCGAACGTTAGGAGAGACAAAAGCGGATACTCCAAATGCTATAGCCTCCAGACACGCGGTAAACAGCGCCGAGGAAGGTCGAAACAGGACACCACCACCAACATCGCCGTCATTGCCAGCTGATGCTTGCGCCTTGTGTGCAATTGACGAAACGCACCAGCCGACGGAACGTCGACCGACGAACAAACTTTGCGCGCGAGATCTTCATCACTACTACCATCCCATAGCTTAGGTCTTTCGATTTCCCGTAGCTACAGACACCGCCACCGCTGCCTTTGACCAAGAGCCGCGCACCCTTTGGTAGAACAGCAGAGCGGCGGTTCGATACACGCAGTAAGCAGGCATAGAGACTGGTGGCCAATTCAACTGACCACGGGGAGTCGAAGAGGCAGCCACCTGCCTTATCAAACAATCTATCTGCTGCTGCAGTCGTAGTTACCGCCGCGGCCACCCCCGCCGCGTGCGTCCGTGGGGGGCTGCTTAAATTGAGGGATACTGGCAGGGGAGCTATGGTAGCAGCAGGGGCTCTTTTGCACTGTCTCATTATGGTGTCATTTCATTTCATCTAGTTGTTGTTTCCGTTGTATTATGGAAGTGTGTGTAATGACAGAAGAAAGGTAACAACAGTAAAGTTACAAGTACTACTTCATATAAAGCCCATGGTTGGAAGCCGATGGCAGGAATGGCGCGGTGTCATGCTTATCCATACCGACCCTTAACGCCCACATGTTTATCGTAAACAATATAACATGTAAACATATAAATGTAGAGTGCTCAAATCGTACTAGTCGACCCGTTTCCATATATATCGTATCTGCGTTCGCATTGACGGATATATGAACAAATAAAGTATTTTTATCCTGATCATTTTTCAAAACAGATTTCCACAAACAAACAGAGGATTGTCGGTGATAATTATCAACCCGGCTTCCATATCTCATATGAATTACGATGGCACACAAACCCACATCCAGCTTGATTAATATCAAATCTCTATCCACACACGACAGGTTGCTTCGAATACCTTTTGTAACCCAGTCAACTTGCTCTTCCTCTAATACCAGACGGATTGGTACTAATAACGAGAAAAGTAAAATCGACCCCGCGTTGCGTCATCTCCACCTCAGATGGAGGCCGGTCGTCAAGCTAAAGCACGCAAACAGGCTAACTCACGTTTAGTCTACTTGACGCTTCCCATTGCCTAACCATCATTGTTACCCCTGCTGCAGGTGCACGACGCGCCAGCAACGGAAAAGCAGCTCGCGCCATCCGAGAAGAAAAAAGCTGCTGCTCACTTCTATCAACACACAACAACAACAATGGTTACAATGGCAACACCAATAATCGGCGGGTGCTCGCCTGCCCCTTAGGCCGCTGCTGTCATTACTACTAGTCAAAGCAGCAGTAGAAGTGATGGCGGTGCTTATAGTACCACCGCCGATGCCGTTGCAGGCGGCGCCGGTAAAACCGCCGCGGCTACAGCTAACTCCGCTAACTCGTCTGCTTCGAAACCCTCGCGCGCCTTTCCAAGCGATTCTTTTTCACTAGTTTATAACGTTAATACGTTCATCGAAGAACGAAAACGATATATGTGAAAGAAAGCATAAATACGGCTTTACGTTTAACGTGCGCACTAGGTCAGTGTTTATACTTCGTGATCATTTCTTGCTAGAACTATTACACAGACTTTCCGATTCAGTCATCAATTGTCCTACTTCATGTTAGTAACTTCATCAGGTGTCCATGTTGACAAAGCAGACTGAAGTGCTTATAATTAAACATTAGTACTAGCCGGGTCCAAGAAGTTGTGCTTGACTGACTTTTTTTATGTATATTGTTGTCGTTGTAACTTTCTTATTGTTGTCGCATTACAAGTAACCAAAAAGTCAAACTCGATTCGCAGCTCAGAACACAACATAAACATAATGGTAACAAGTCAAACTTATCTTCCATTACCGTGAACAATTCCCACCGAAATGGTATTCTTTTTAGAGGGGAAATCACGAGTAGGAGGATCTCGTTCGCGAGCATGTTCGAACCACTTGACGTGTACATCCCTCTCGTTTGCCCCCCGCAACCACCGCCCCCTTGACCTCTGCGGTTATAACCCACCGCTCACTGCTGCCGCACCTCTGGCTAGCTGCATGCTGTCCACCAGCAGACAGTTCCGCTTCATGTTGTTTCGTCTGTGGCAAACAGCGAGTCACTGTCACACAATTCCTGTTGTTATCCGTCGCACTCTCTTCGAAGATCGTGCCACCCTCCTGTGATGTTGCGCCGCTCAAATCCGCCCATCACACGGGGCCGCTCTATGCGGGTTGTGTGTAGGTCTGTGTGTACGTTTGTCAGTGCGTTCGTTCGTTCGCTGGCTAGCTGCTGACTAGCTTGCTTGCTGTCTGGTTCTCGTTCGTCACTACGCTTACTAAGAAACGAGTTCTTGGGATGTTACCAAAGCGAGGTAGGCGTGCGGGGCCCTGCTTAAGAACGGCACCACCTGAGACAACATGGATATGCTGGCAGAGACGCCTAAATGCCTCGGCTACAGCCACTACTAAACAGCTAGCGAACGAACAACAGAAGGACAGAGTCATACCAGCAGCTGGGGTATACGGTGCTAGGCCAGGTTTCGGAGACCTTTGGGTGGGTGGCCGAACGAACGAGCGGACAGGGGACACACTGACGTAAGTGCACAATCAGCCAGTTGTTATCCCCAGCAGTCAGCCCCCCTTTTGCTACCTGCAGCACTACACATTAGTAGTTCTCTCCGTTATTCTGTGCTGGCAGTTTCGTGCGCCCTCAACGATACGCCTATGTGCACTCTTTTTTTCTCTGTTCCTCTCCCTGTTGGGTTCAAGCGAATTGGCGGCTGCTTCTGCCGCTGACGCCACCTCCGCCAGTGGTGTGACTGTGCAGAAGGCTGGACTTTAGTCGATCTAGACTCTAGCGGGTTTTGACCCGAATGCCCACGAGCTCGATTTATACACACACACACACACACACACACACACACATGAAACATGTATAGTTTGTAGCATTAGTAATAATAGTAGTTGTAGTTGGGAAAGGCAGAAACGTCTGCCACATACATTGACATCTTGACATCGCCGCTATCCTATCGTGCAGCGTAATAGCTTTAGTAGCTTTTGCCCGCTAGTAGTAGTGTATTGTACTGTTCTACAATTTTGGTAGACACTACCATTTGGTGTCTTGACTTTTGCTACTGTTGCCGTTTGGTGGCAATGTTTCTAAGGGTTCGACTTCAGCTTTTCGTTCACAGCGAACTGCCCCAGCGGTTCTGGCCTGCCACTGACTACTTCTACTACAGCTACCATTATTACTAGCAGTAGCGCGCGCGAATTGTGTTGTGCGTTTCTCTCTGACAAAATCTTCCCCGACCCTAATCCCCCGTTTACCCCAAGTCGCCTGGCACCCGCCGCTTGTAGTACTAGTAGTACCACAGCATGGCCAAAAGCGCTAACAGCACACCACCAACGCCACCACGACGACCATTGCCGCCACCACCGCCAGCAGCGACGGTATCGATAAGCCGGCAGCGACGACGACAAGCACCGAGCCAGCGAGTTGCGATTCTGTGTTTTTGTGCCCCCCTGCCTGCCTGTCCATACTTGAATGTGTGTTAACGCACTGGTTGTCTTGGCTGTTGGCATCTTCCAGCCACGAGCGCCGTGCAGAGCTGTTCGAGTTGCGTTCGCCTGCGACAATACTTGCTCGTATAGGAGCCGTCTCTATCAAAGAACCTTCGTCATCCCACGGTTGGAGCGAGCTAGCTGGCAGGCTGGCTGGCGAACGAGCGAGCGACCGAACGAACGAAGCAAACGGCAGCGAGTCTGTCTATGTGCCAGTCGAAAGGCCAGTCGACACCAGCGCCCCCTCGCCGGTTTGTTGGCCAACTCTCAGGTCGCTAACTTGCCTGCTCGGTCGGCGTTGGCTGCTGATGGCTCCGTCGATGCTGGAGATGGTGCTGGCAGCAGCCAGAAGCAAACGAATGAAATTGCGTCGCTCGCTACTGCTGCTGTGCACGCTGTGTGCTGCTTTTGCCGGCGACCTGTCTACTTCTATATCAAGGAGAAAAAAACGGCACGCACATAGGCCGACAGCAGAGGAGACGGGAGCAGCACGGCCACTTCAGCTAAAGCAACCTACTACGGCTGCTGCTGCTGTCATGGACGGATGCAGGCAGCCGGCCAGACAACGAAAGCAGACGACTGTAGAAGTCATTGCTGTAGCTGCTGCTGTTACGACCACACCTACAGCGCCAGAATGGAATATCAGCACAGTCCCCGCTGCAGGCAGACTTGAGCCGTCCCGTTTTCTCTGTGGCCGGCAGTCAGCAGGCAACAGCGAACAGTAAGCGGAACGGACCAGCTCTATACGAGGTACTTTGCTCTGTGTTGCGGTGACAATCAGCACCACGACCGCTAGCACAGTCATGGTAATGGCATAGCCAGCCAGACATCTAACCGGCCTTTCGACCGACCAACCAGGCTAGCAAACAACAACATTCACAGAGGCCTTGTGCCATGGACGGCCGCGTACATAGACGACTGCGAGCAAACAGCTGTGGACGACGACTGTCACCGCTTACATGCATTCACAGTCAGCCACAGTAATAAAGCTCTAGCTGCTGCAAGCGCTAGAGAAACAGCTAGCCACTGCAGAGCTGCATGACAGCCTGCCGCTATACAGTCGCCGTGAGTAAGCGGTCGGCCAGGTACCGCACGGCCACATACAGAGATCAACAAAGAGCCAGAGAGAAAAAGACTGGTTTGCTGGCTGGTGTGCTGACAGATAGTAAGCATACCGCTGCCGCAAGACCAGGCCAGTAGATGGCAATAGCGAGTAGTGAGAAATGTTGATGCTGATACGTCAACTACTCGACCACCGCGAGCCCCACAAAGACGAACGCCGTCGCGGCAGTAGCTGCCGCATATAGTCGATCCATGGTGTCGCTGACTACGCACCGCTGGTGGATCATCTAACTAGCATCAACGTTATGCCGGACGGACGTCGTCGATGTTTGAGCGTTTGCGGACAAACGGATGGTCAGACTGTCGCCAGCAACGGCCGGGTTCAGCTTTTTTGCCCCAACTCTATTACCGCTGCTGTATTTCATGTAGTTCTACAACGATGACAATGGCAGCGTTAAACAACCACAACGCAGACGAAATTTAGCATTCTCACTTCGAGTGCAATAACATTACAAGCGCCAATGTTTTAATATGACTAGACTGAAAGCATACCTTTTTCACTTGAAAATAAAAAAAAAAAATGAAAAGGAGTCAAACCCGTTGATTGCAATCAATAATGTTCTCTTACGTTTTTCACTTTTGGATATTCATGCAAATCGCAGCGCTGATTTAGCCGTGCTGTTGATAATGCTGATGGCGGGAAAACCGGCGGCAATTGCCATTCAGTCAAAATTTCACACACGTTTGCGCCTCGAAAAAAGTCAACAAAAATAGCCTTGTGCTTCTTCGTCTACGTTGCGAGTTAAGGACTGCACAATGGATGAACCACGAACGATTCACTGATTGTGCGCGCGGGCAGTCTTTTGAAAAAGTTGGCGCGCCCCTGCCCGCTGAATGAAAACAACCTTGTTAACAATAACAACAATGGCATCTGCATGACAAACCGTGCACGTATGAAGTGGTCGGGGGTGAGAGTAAACAAACAGACGGACGGAAGGACGGACGGACATGTGGATAGATAGACAGACAGACAAACGAATTTGCGACATGGCAGTACCTTCACTAGTAATAAATATCAATCGCTGTAAGACTGGAGATCTCGAAAAAATTTGACAAAAGTGCACACAAACTGATAGCAAGCAAGAGGTACCAAGAGGCAGAAGCTCAACTTTGCCTTCCGCTGTGCTCCCCAGACTACACCCCCGCACAAATGTTGAGCAGCATTAATCTTAGCGGGTGCTCTTCGACGCCGTAGCCATCGTTGCCAGCGTCTAACGCTTGCTCCAATGATGTCCATGTCCTGTGTAATCCAGGGACAAGCGGTGGAATGGACCGAGGATATGAGGGAAGGAGAACGAGCAGAAGAAAGACTTCAGCTATTAGAAGGCATTAAAATCTGTGTAGCGGCGGTGGCAGCTTTAGCGGTTCGCCACTGCTCCACGATGAGTGTGCTCAGGGCGGCGAGTGCGTCTGGCTCACCGTTTGGGTTCCGACTGATGAACGCAATGGAGGGAGAGGGCTCAGAAAAAAGGAAACAAGAGAGAGCGAGAGAGAGGAAACTACTGTCAAAGAAAGGTTTCTGCTACGTCGCTGCCGCCGAGTGCGTGTTGTCTTTATTAAATTGGGGATACGCGCGCAACTCCTACTGGTAGCAGTATTAGTACTAATGGTAGAAAATATGTGTAGTAATGCCAAAGGCGACTAAGGAGAAGATTATTGTAGGCGTAACGGCAGGAGTGTAAGTACAGAAGGTACTACTCAAGAGCAACAACAATTAGTCGATACCAAAAAGGTTGCGCCTTGTATTCGAATTAGCATAAAGTCGTCATGTCTACAATTTCTGTTCTTACCCAAGCCACCACATTCCATGATTACAGCCTATAATCTCTCTGAGTAGCGAATCGAAAATGATTAGAGGTCGCTGTATTATATATATATATATATATCGTTCGTTTATATCGTTGATGGTGCTGATGACGGAATGAACGGTGGCCGCCTGGCCATCGTGAACACCAAAGGGGGCAACAGGTTGTGATGATTTGATCACTCGCAATTATCGAGATGATGATGGTGGCGACAATGATCGTGGCGGTGCAGATGCTTGTCAGTTCCTCGACTGTTGCTACAGTTCTTACGTACAGAGGTAATCGGGACCGCCGACAGATTATTTGAACTTTATAACCATCCATCATTGAGAAATGTTAAGATGTTGAGCTGAGTCGTAATAAATAGTTTTGAGATGTTGTTCTTGTCAACCTGTCATTGATCTTCTAACATGAGGATGTTTTCTGCTAGGCGAGCAGTTGCGCCACTTGTTATAGTTGTCGTTGCTGCCGTGCGCGCCTGTGTTACGCTCGAAACAGTCGCATGAATGAAAACGTAAACATGTATGGCACTTTATCAAGGCGATTGATTTCACCAGTGCATATAGAACAGCGGCTAGTAAGCGGAAAAGCCGATGAAACAAGTTTGAAGAACAGCAGGGATAACCTGGAAGCAGGATGTCTATGTGGACTGAAAGACTCCGGCACGGAGAAGTCACTGTTCTGGAACTACAACTACTACTATTTCTACGACGATCATCCTCAACGGTGAGACTAAACCGAAGAAATCCTCGACTAATGCTATGTTTAACATGACGTTTTCACCGACCTCAATGTATCAAACAGTAAGAAGACCCGTTCTATCCAGTTCGGCCAATTGTTCAATCATAGATACTACTGACAAGTATAAACGAGCTCTGACCTATTCCTGCAATTATTTCATGTCTAACGTTACTCTCCAAATCAGTGTCTACAGTAACTGCACACAGCTGTACAAGATTGACATAAAATCGCCACACCTACTCGCCTAATCGTTTACGAGTACCTGCAAAAAAATATTTGTTAATCACATCATCGTGTCAGGCCCTTGCTCCCCATTCATCTGCGGCCCACGTAAAAATCTGTTGACATCAATGATATTGTCGGCGAAGTGTGCGGAAAATGATAGATAATTCATTGACAGCAAAGACAAACGGATGACGTAGACGAATTGTCCATCTCTAATAGACCGAGTCGCCTGACCTCACTCCTGGCCGTGTGATCGTTGTATGGGTCTGTTATTACTGCTATGTTTTGTGTTTGAGTACATATATACTGCTCATAACCTGAAAATAGTTCGGTGGGTGTCATTTCGTTCGGATGTATGATGGCCAGCGACAATACGGACTTTTGGTGATTTGTTGATCATGTTCGTAGCCAGCAGCACAAGTAACGGCTAACCTGTCATAATAACCCACAATCTATTTAACGAACAATGCTGCTGACGACGGTAGCTAGGTACCGGTGCTGCTTCATACTGCATAGTCAATTTATCGCTTTTTAATAGACACAGAACCTGTCGCCGCCGACGCTGCAACGGCGGCAGCGACGACTATCGCGGCACAGCAGCTGCTGAAGAAGCAGTAGCTAATGTTGTTGTTCTTTCTGTTCGATGACCACGAGCGGTAGCACCAATGGATCCTGTCGAACTGCTCTCACCGCCGCCCTTGATCCCAACTAATTATCATCATCGAGCTGGTAGTAAGACCACCAGCCACAACGGCCACGAAACCCAGCATCGACGCCTCAGCCGGCACCATATCGTACAATCTCGTGTGAAGTCAGCATGATGGTGATGGATACACCTAGCAGCAACAGCAGCATCGAGTCAACGGTGACTCGCATCAATGACAATTTAAAGAGCAGACACAACGTCATTTGGACTAGTATTAGGTATTATCGCTGTTGCTGGTATTATCTCGGTTGGACCTGTCAGCAACAGTTGTAATACTGGTGGGACTGACGGACTAAGAGAAAAGCCCAGGAACGAACGTCGTCGCTTACTAACAGCAGAATAAATAGGAGTGCGAGTAAACTGTCTCTCTATCTGTTGATGGCGACCGGCTTGTGATGTGCTCGTGGCTGCACCGAGAGCGCTCGGCGCTCGAGCTTCGCGCTCCATCATTGTCAGTAAACAAATCATTTGCAAAGATAACCGCTACAACGACTCACACGCATTCAGCAGCGTCTGTTGCTGCGCTTGCTGTTGGTGTTATTTTCAATAGTGGTCAGCATCCAGCACCGTTTTTAGTCATGAATCACTACACTTTTAATAAGCCTGTCTCTCGGATTGTATTAGTTAGGCGGAGTAAGTAATAATATAGGCGTGTCTACGAAGACGGTAGTATTTGTAGAAAAATTTGGTGATTGAGCGAGCTTGATAAACACAACCGAGTGAAGGCGTCGACGGACAACTGTTTGAAAGAAAAAGTATCGGTTAGGGGATACAGAGGACGACACAACATATCGGTTAGCGTTAGACGAACCGAGAAGAACCATGTTTATGGTCGAGCTTGCCTATTGCTTTGAATTTGCAGGCGGACGGTCGCGCGACGGGCGATCGCGTGGTAGACGTGGATGAGTCGCATAGAATGTTAGCTCTGCCTAGTTTGCATTATGTGCCAGAATTGTTCACTGTCCAATATTTCAATTGCTTATAGCTTGGCTGCTCAGAACAGAACAGAGCAGGCCATCGAGGCTGCGGCAATGGCGCCGGAAGCCAACTTGGTGTTTCCCAAACGGCTGGCCGCAGGGGTTGTTCGGGATAGGAGTGGGGTCCCCTGGAGGAGCAAAGATTTCAAGCCTTCGTAGAGGAGAGCAGCCCCGTCTAGCTTCCAGTCAACCTCGTTCGTTATCCCGTTTCAGGGAGATGGGAGGTGATGCGCCGTCACTGGAAGGGAAAACCAACCGACCCGGAGTGGCAGCATTTCTACAATGGCTGACGCGATCATCCCAACTGCCTACTGGGGTATACTCACACCATCTTTCCCAACTTACTTCCCTAGCCCCTGTGACAGCTCAGCCTTCTCGGCCCCAACAGCTCGAGTAGTACGACACGCAGCACAGGCCGCGCATAGCTCCACAAAGCTGCAACCAGTTAGCCAGCCGGCTAGGGAAGTTGCCACAGTGGAGTGTTCGTGGTGCTGGTAGAGCTGCCGCTGTTGCTGCTAATGCAATAGAGAACTATGTTGTCCTTTGTATTTTCCACTGCGATACCGCTGGTAGACAAACTCGCCGTCAACGCACACCAGTGCCACGAACACAAATATCAGCTGGCTATATTCCACCTCTGTCCAACCCACGCATGTATGGGAAACAAAATAACGCTTTATTCTTATTCGTAGCTAACTGCACGGTAGAATTCTGTATCACTATGCTGAACTTCCGTACACAGCAGTTCCATAGGGGACACATGTTGCCATTTTCGAGGTTAGAAGTTGTATTTATGTCGTTGTGGCGATCATCGTCATTACAAACAAACAAGATCGTGCGAGTCGGCGATTTCAGTGGGACGTTCATTTTTATCAGGCCACGTGTATGTATCATCACGCTGGCCCCCGTCGTTAGTTAGTTTATCAATCTTGGCGCTAGTTTCAATCAAGCAGCAGACGCCCCACATCTAGGTGGATCTGCCCCTTTGTCTGATTGTCCGAGCCTACGATTAAGTGACAGCAAATCGGTAACACCGATGATTATCATCATGATCGTGATGATCGACGACGATGAAGACTTAAATTTCGTTCTGATGAACAGCGACTAAGGGCAACACTGCTTGGTTCACGCTGATGCCTCAGTCTACGAGCAGTAGACGCAACCCTCAATATTTTGTTAAATTTTTTCTTTCTGTCGTTATTAGCCAACAACTATGGGGTACTAACAATCCAGCTATGTATACACTCAGAGCAAAAAACCATTCGTTCGATAGACTCGCTGAGGTTCACGCGGGTTTCAAAATCTGTGGTTTATCGTGCGGAATAAAACGATCTGCAAAGAAAGGTCTCTCCAAAGGAGCATACAATGGATAAAGGAAGAAGCAGCGCATCGTATCTTTCCCACCAGATATAGATACGAAACATCCTTTTAGGCAAATTGGTTATCTCTGCTCCTGGTGGTGGACTTGGCAGATGACACGGCGGTCCGCGCGAGCACTTGCATGTGTGTTGCTTGCCTATCAGTCAGGTTCACTTGTGTTATCTACCGACTACTGCTATCAGTTATTCATTGATGATTGTGCTTATAGTCTATGGTTTGGCTGGCCAGCGTGATATCTACTGTTAATGACAAAAAGACATAATGCAAACTGAGAGGTGTTTGGTATTGTTCAACATTTGCCGAAATTCTCTCTAGTTTGAAAATGATACGATGGCGATGCTAACGTCATTCGTATTGGCACATTCGGCAACGACAATTTTCAGACAAACTACAAGTGAGTTCTGCTAAACAAATAACGGCGACAGCTCTCTTTGAACATTTAGTATAGCTGCGACTTTGCTACGCGTCGTTGCCAGTACTGCAACATCGGCTAATGACTGACTACTCATTTCAATCACAACCTGTTGCTGAAGCAGTGATACTTCGCACTCGAATGGCTGACAACCATTCGATGGCTACAGCGGACAGCTGACAACAAACAATAGCGCCATTTTGTTAAACGATGCTAGCCTAAATTCGTTACATTGGCACATTTCGAACAAAGACCAACAGGTAGTAGGGGTAATCAGCTGGGTCAGCTGGCGCCGAACCGCTCTGTGCGTCAGTGAAGTACCGCCCGATACACACATCAATCAACAAATGAACCGGTCGTTATGTGGGTTCATCGTCATAAACTCTTCAGCGATCTCCGTCTCTTTCACTCTGGCCATTTTGCTGGCTTCAGTACACGCACACTAACTCACCCGTTACGATCGTACGATTTCATGCGGCTGCGTTCGATTCGTCACTTTGCGAGGGAGATATGCATGCGTACGACAGAAGTGACATATACCATCTCCTGTCAATGAATAGATATAGGCTCAAGTTTAGACACGATTAGTTAGCTACCGAGATCTGCTTAATGTGTACGTCTATAATATGACATGTACTAATGTCGATGATTAACAGTTAGTTTTATTGTTCCCATACCAATATCGATTTGCTTTCTTCTCATGACTGTTTGTATGTGGTTAGTTTTTAGAGTCGAAAAACTTCAATCTCTTTGGCTGAAGTTATTGTTGTTTTTTATAAAGAAGCAAGCGCAAGAGTAGCAGGTAGTCTTTTCCTCGTCGAGTATGACAGCGTACGTGCGTGTATCTTGGCCTGCGCCTCTATCTATCGTCGGGTTATTCGACCGGGACAACAGCGACCGGACGAACGCTCGCTGGCTCGCTCGCTCACTCACTCACTAGAGAAATGGATGGTCAATGAGACGTCCGTCGTCGACGGCTGCTGCAGTGCGTCCAGCATGGTGGTAGTTGCCGCACCGCAGCGTAGATTCAGTGAATAACGCCGCGTCTATGTCACTCGTCGCTGCAACTGGATGATCGAGGTCTTTAAGATGAAGAAGGTACCAGCAACAACAACGATGATGCGGATAGAAAAGGCGACCAATAGCGGTAGCTGCAAGAATACAACAACGAGGAATAGAGTAACACCAGCACCGATAGCAGCAGCAGCAGCAGCAACGTCGTGGCGCAACAGCATTGGACGGTAAGCAACTATCAAGAGCAGCAATCGACAGTGGAATGGAACAGCGAGCGAATATCCATCCATTCGCTACCGTCTTCGTCCGACGTGCCAATCCTATTGGATTGCCAGCAGCAGCGGCAGATCAAGGAACGAACGAAATCGGTCCGATTCGGCGTTATGTTCTGGTACTATTGCTGCTGTTGTTGTTGGCGTTTGTGTGTGACGTGCGGCGCTTCGTCGCTCCGTCACTTCGTCGTTGTGTTCTGTGTCTCCGTCGATCCGTATATCATATGTGTGTGTTTGTGGCAAAAGCCAACGGCAACAACAATTGCGGCAAAAACGTAGACAGGATGGATATCTATAGCCACGGCCGTCCGACCAGCCGCGCAGGCAGGCAAATACACCGACGCCGACGACGAATAGAGTGAGCCACAGCGAGCAGCTCCGATGCTACTGCTGCGATTGACTTGTATCTGTTGTTTGGTCGTATAGAAGAGTGCTGTAGATGTGTTGCCGTTGCGGCCTCTTGCCGCCGCTATCGTTGTTGTTGGTGTCGCCTGTTGCTGACTCTGCCGCTGTTAAAACAGCCGTCGTCGTCTCTGTGCGAGCTGCTGCGCTGGTTGGCGTAGGCTCACTTACTTGGTTGCTGATGACGGCCAACGGGAAGGCTACGGCGCCACAACGCGATTGCTGCCGCAACCCTGCAGCTGCTGCCGTTGGCTGGCGTTCTACGACGCCAATGACGGTGATGACGATGATGGCTGTGACTGGCGCTACAACAGCGACATCAATGCCAGAGCTGCGGTGGTGGTGGTGGTGGCAGCGGCGGTCGTCGCGGTAGTTCTCGTAATAGACAGCAGCAACAGCAGAAATAAGTAATCCTGCCGAGCCGAGTGAGCCAGCCAGCCGGCCGGCTGACTGATTGGCTGGCTGGCTAGCTAGCTAGCTAGCTAGCTGGGTACTTGCGCCGCTCGCCGCGGCGGGGCCCGTCGTCTACATCAGCCTCCATAGCAGCAGCAACGACGGCTCAACTCGGCTCATCAGTGCCAGCAGCAGCAGCGGTTGAAAGCACAGAGATGCTGCTGTTGCCGCCGGCAGAGCGGCAATGACTGGCTTCATTCTGCCATCAACAGACAGAGCGGTGCTGCCGGTGATGTAGCTGGCGGTAGCTGCCTGGTTGACGTTCGTGACAAGAACAACCACTGGCACCAGTGCCAGTACACCGTCAGAGCTGCAACGCAATAATAAAAAAAACCAGCAGCAGTGGCGACGACGCCAGCAACTGCAACCAGTTCGCTTTTTCGTCCGTTTGTCTGCCAGCCAACCAAACGAATACACCACTAGCGATTGAGCGATCGCAGTTTCGCTGGCTATGCCTCTATGTGACGGCTCTGGCATCACTGTGCTGCGTTGCTTTACACTAAGCCATTAATGCCTCTATGGCTACTGCTGCCTGGCTGGCAGCTATACCCAACAGCAGCAGCAGTTGGTCTTCTATAGTGGCACAACTATGTAGCCAGCTACGTGGCTAAAGCTGTTGGATGTTGCCGGTACTAGGGCCAGCCAGCGGCCTGTTAATACCGCCATTGCTCTGTTCGTATCTGTGTGCCGCCGCCGCCGCCGCCGCCGCCGCCTATGAGTCGGTGAGCCAGTCGACCGAGCAGCTACGGGCAGCGACGCGCAGGCGAAACCAACACAGAGCCGACAACTACTGCTATCTTGTGGCAGCGGTCGCGACAGCACCAGCAGCAGTAACCAGTTGTTTTCCTTCTACTTCTCTAGTGGTCGTCTGTAAAATAACTGCTGGTGGCCGCATCGTAACCGCTAATTCGCTCTTGGCTACCTGGCCCTTCGTTCGTTACTGACTGACTGGCTGACGGTCTCGGTCCAATAGCGGCAGCAGTGAAGGTTGGCCTTAAGTTAGCGACTATCGACGAATGCAGTTACTTGTTTGATGCCTAAAGCTGCTGTCACACACAGTAGCATTGTTATTAGCAACGAGTGCAGGTTGCTTTCAATATACTGACAACAAACAGCTGTAGCAACGACGATGTCAAGCCCGCTGTTGCTTCTAGTTAGCTGAATTACCAACAACTGCCCTCACCGCTAACCACTACTGTCATAGCGACGCTGTTGTCGTTCTTGCCGGTGCTGCCGTTGTTAATGGCAACGCTACAGTAACAGCAGAACTGCTGCCGTCGCCAACGACGACAACAGCAGCCTTCTGGCACAGCCACAGTAGGAAAATACCAACAACAATAGTCGCTGTTCAGCCCGTTGTTTGCTGACTGCCGGGCAGCTCCGGCTGATAACGTACAAACACTAGCAACAGCTAAAATTCTAGCATTTTTATATTCAGCTTCCAGCACTGGTAGCGATTCTAGTTGGCCATCACTTCGATATCAACAAAGCAGCACAGATCGTAAGCTCTCTGCAGGTTGCGATGGAGCCTGTTGCTCGCTGACGGACGGCGACGGGCAATTTACGTCGACGTGGCGCCAACCACAGCAGAATAGTTGTGCCCGCAATAATCATTGTCGCAACAGCAACATCTGCAGCAGCAAACATAGTTGTAGTCGTAGAACGAGCGGTAGAATTCGTAGTAGTGCAGTTCTATCGGTGGTGGCAGGAGCTAATAACTGCGCGACAGTGGTCCCTGCTGTGGTGGCTGCTTCGACCGCCGCCGGTTCGTTGCATTACGTTGCCACTGATGCGGCGGCAGAGCAACCCAATGCCGAGCGAGCAAACGCAGCAGCTATAGGCAGAACGAGTCTGATAGAAGCTGACTACTGACCGAATTGGCAAGTTTGCTTGACTGCCATTGCCGTCATGGGCTGCTATCGCTGGCAGGCAGGCGGACCAACTGCCAGTCCTGCTAAGTTGCCAGTTCGTCTGTCCATTTGCTTGGAATAGTTGGTCAATAACGGCGAAGCAGCACACGCAAGGCAACGGCATCGACAGCAATGACCAACCAACCACCGAACAATATTGGCAACAACGGCGATAGTAATAACAACAACAATAATAATAGCATGACGACTACAGTGCAACGAGAACAGAAGCAGCAATAGCAACCAACGTCCCGCGCGCGCGAGACAGCTTAACCACAACGCCATTGCCACAAAGTGGGGGGGGGGGGGGAGGTGAACGAAGTTTGACGCCGCAGCGCGATAGTGGGGCAAACTGACAACAACGACAGCAGAGGCGAGACTGTTGCTACATAGGCATCTGGCGCCAGCAAGCAATCACACAGCAGCGACAATAGCCGTCTCGCAGCTGTAGAACGATATATCAACCGGGTGGACACAGGAACAGTCCTTCGATGCCAGTGATCGTCGTTGGACATATCGATAGATATACGCGACAGGCTAAACATGAACAGTTGAAAGAATCAAAATATACGAGTTGTCTTCTAAGTCGCGCAAGTTATTGTCGTGGTAGTCATTAAAGGAACTAATTACTAGCAATTGTTTGATAGGGTATCATCAAGCAATTGAAAGCCGCTCTCCAAGAATTCTGCACTATTAACAGCAACAGCTGTAGCAGTGACAGGAGTCGGCTGAAACAAGTGCGATACCGTTAACTAACTAGTTAAAGCAATTGTTATTACTTTCAATATGAGACAATAACAACAACCTGTCGACAATTGAAGAGCTAAAGCACACACCCGTAGCCCCTTTCTTTCCGTGTTTTCGTCAGTAGTAGAGAATGCGCAGATTTTTGCACACTTTTTTGATCATCAAAGACGAGAACACCACAACAACGACAACGTAGATGACCTATGGTATGTGTCGATATTGGCCGCGCCGCGATCGAATTCTATATATCATGATCCATTTTCTCGTCAGTGAGTGGGCCGGCGCGATAATCAAGTCACTCCATATTCTCAGGCGTCAGCTGATCTCGCGCGCGCGCGACCGACTGACCGCCCGCCCGCACCCGCACGCATTCGTATAGCACGTCTCAAACTAGTTGTAGTAGACAGATAGTCGCAGACGCGCTACGACGACAGCGGCGGCAAACAACCTCTCTCTTGTTTCTGTGAATAGTGCAGACTATAGCGATCTTAAGCGCGCGCTACTTTAACTTAATTCGTGAACACCGGCCACCGTTATACAACTACAAATACTACCGGGATAGCAGTTGCACTAGTGGTGCCCATACTAGAAACGACAGCGCCGGGAACATTATCAGGGCACTGTGATGTAGTGCGGGCTACCGTGGACCCGGTGCAAGTCGCATTTCTGTGTTATCGCAAAGAGATGGCGAGCTACCACAAGCGACAGTCTACGACTGGATGCCGGCTGATCGTTCACTTATTAGCCATAAGCTATTCCGTAGGTTGTTATAGCTAACTAGCTACTAATAGACAAATAGCGGATACTGTTAGAGCGGTTGCTGGATAAAGCAGCGACAGACCGATCCAGCAATCAGTACGTTTTCCTCCTGACGATAGTCCAGAGAGAAAAAGTGGGGTAAGAACCCACGGTGTCAGTGGGGAGTCTAGCGACGACGGAAACGAAACCATTGGCGGTTTACTGACTACGGACTATCCACCCTCCTTTAGTTGCTTTTACGCACTGAGTGGATAGTGAGCGATTGTACATGGTACGAGACGGTTCATGTCATGCTCGTAGCTCTTCGCCTGTCTACAGCCCGCAAGCAGACATGGATCAGGAGGCTCCTCATTCGTGCCCGTACTGAATGTACAATAATAGAAGCAACGACGACAACAGCGGCAGCACTAAGCTTTCTATCTATTTGCCTGCCTGCTTGCCTGCCTGTCTGCTACCTATCTTCTACCGCAGCTTTCGTTTCTACATGTAGAATATAATGGTGCAGGCCTCTCTGTTGGTAAAGCCAGTCAATAAAGCCATGAGTTGCTGCCACAGCTCTTATTCTCCTATAGAAAAGGCGCTCGTTCTTTCGTTCGTTCTCCACTCCGCTGCTGGGGCTGCTCTAGCGGCCTCTACTGTGTCTCGCCGGCTGCGTGTCGTCTCCATAGCCTATGTACGCACGTTGTCTGTAGATGCGTTCAGGAGCGGGTGCTTCTCGCCAGCAGCGACACCATCACCACCACCACCACCAGCGGTGTTCGAAACAGTTGGTCTCAACGAATGAATGAATCAACGAATGCCAATGCCTGCCGAACTAGTCGCCTCTATCACAGCCGTAGAGACAGCAATAGCAGCAGCATTGGACCGCGAGCGCTGGCTCTGGTGGGGTACCCCTATGCGACAGCAGAGCGATGGGGCGCGATACAGCAGCAGCCTGGCTTGGTCGACTCGTTGATCGGCGGATCTGACGACCACTTCTATGACTATGGACGGCGACTATGACGGGATGGATGGCGCGCACTTCTTTTCAGGGGCTCGGTTCGTCTTTTTTCTCTCGGTGCCTGTGTCTTGGTCTATATCTCTGCTACGATATCCTATGGCTTGTCTGCTGCTGTGTTGTTTGTCGTTGGCCCGACCCAGCCTGGCCAGCGTTCTTTTAGTTTCGTTGCTGCGCCTGCCACTGTCGCCATCGCTCCTGTCAGCTACATCAGCTCAGCAGTTCCAGCAGCAGTCGTTCGTTTGTCCGCTAGCAGCAGCATGATCGTTGTAAGGCGCGGGATCATCTCTAGACACAGTACCAAGCAATGAAATCCAGCGAAAACAGTCTAAGCAGAAAGCGTAGCAGTTCTAGCAGCAATAACACCATCAAGCAGCCGCACAAGCGAACCAGCGAGGAACGATGGCTCTGCTAGAGCTAAACTCTTGATGTTGTTCCATGCGTTCGTTCGCCTGTACTTCTTATTGTGACTGTGTGTGAGCGTTTGTGTGTGGCAGCATGTGCGTGTATCTATCGTTTTATCTATGCCTTCCTATGGCTGGAGCACGGCTGCAGAGTTGTCTGCTAGGGAAGAAAAGATTGAGCGGCAAAATCGCAGCCCCCTTACTATTGCTGCTGGCTCGGTCGTTCGCTGCTGAGCCAGTTTTGAGTCGCTCGTCGTAGCCGACATCGTCAGTTCGCTCTATTGCGATAGAAGAGCCGCAAGATAGAGTGAACCGGTCAGACGAGTCAACCGAACCTTCTGTGCTATTGCTACAACAGCAAGCAGGGAAGCTCAGGCAGGCGCCCACAGCGAGCACAGACCGATCGCCGACCGGGGGACAGAGCAGTTCTATGTAGAGGGACGCGACGAGTGGATAAAGGGAGGGTTGCTTGTTGGCTGGCTCGTTCGTTCGTTCGTTCGTTGTCGTTAGATAGAGCGAGCTAACAGCAGTCACCCGGGCCTAGCCATGTTGGGTCGGAGAGCTGAGTCAAGTTACTCTTCTCTTTCAAGACACAACAGCAGTATCATCATCGCTGCCGACATAGCCAGCATCACCATGACCACTAGCAGCAGTATCACCAGCACTAACATCAAGCGGGCGGGCGGACGGTCGGTCAGTCAGCCGGTTGATTCTCGGTGGTGGTAGTGCTGAGTAGCAGTAGTTCGCCTGAGCTGCTCGTCTGAAGACTGCTGCTACGCGCGCCTCTCATCAGTTCACGCTGCTGCTTCAGGCTTGTCTGCTTGCCTGCCTGCCTGCCTACCTACCTCCCTACCGCCTGCTTTCTCTAGCTGGCTGGTCGGTTCGTGTTCCTTCGTCGTTCCTTTCGTTTCTCTCTGCCGCCTGCTATTGATGCGGGGTTTGGTCCGGGTGGCCGGGGGTTTGGCTCGCTGCTGGAGGAATAGCAGCACACAGACCAAGTGTTCTATAGTCAAGCAATGGTGTTTCCTAGCTGAGCGTTTCAACAACTCAAGCTATGCTGCCGAGGACCGACAGCACAGGATCATCGAGCCGCCAAGTACCGAGCGAGACGGCAACTGAACCCAGCATATAGAGCGTCAGGCGTGCCTCTCTCAGAACATCCTGAAGGTTTGTCGGTCTATTGGCTGCGCTTTCACTATACCAGGCACCAGGATCGTCACAAAGTATTGGCACTGTTAGTGTGCGTAGATAGTGCTGTTGCAGCCATAGCTCGCTATACAACTGGTATACGTACACTATCTAAGCGCACTGAGTTTCCCCTAACTCTGAGACAAGCAAACGAGCCGGCTTTTTTTTCTAGAAAGATAGAGAAAGCACGCAACGAACAAGTACTATCGAGCCAACGAATGCAGATCTGATAGATCTCGCAACAGCACCAGTATGCAGCTTGAATAGGCAATATAGAAACCCATGCGATGTATTGGGAGATGTTTGCTACTTTTCTGAGCTGCTAAAAATTCTCGGCAGAGAGAAAGCCAAAGCCTGAGTTCTCTGCTGCAAGTGCTGGCCCAAGGCCGACGAAGTTTTATATATATATAATGGTTGATCAACGAAATACTGCACCAAGATAGAGAAGACGCCATCTTGTCCTGACCAGCCTAGAAAGCACTGACTCCACTTGTGCTCATACGGCCTATAATCTAGTCTTACTCACTTGCGGTAGACCAGTCTTATAGATATACACAAGTGGTTGTAATGCTACGGGCCGCTTATCTACGTAGAAGCCTACATATATACACTACAAATATATTACGACGACGCAACGCCGTCGTCACGTCTGCGAGCACGTCTCAGACCTCGGACATATCCTCATGCTATCATCAAGACCTCTGGTTGCGACAGAGTCAAACATCTATTGGCGAATTGCATGTCGCTCGCTATTAGTCATCTTCGTGGTAGCGACATCTATAGCGATAGATGTCGCTGCAGTGAAACTTTACCGAAGCTAGTTACTCTCCAATGAGAACCCCCTCAAAGAGTAAGGAGAGACAGGTATTCAGAGTAGTAGTCGCTCACTAGTGAACGCGCGTTCAGGCAGGGCAGAGTAGTAAATAGGTGTAATGGCCGCGGTGGCAGCAACAGCCGCCGTCGCAGCGATAGCTGAACGCCACTGGGCAGTAGCGCATGAGCCGAGATGATTTGGGCATTTTTAATCGGGTGTCGTCGATACCGCGGCTAACGAGCATGAGCCGCCTGACGCAAGGCGAGAGAGTCGTCGTCGTCGTTGTTGTTAATGGTTTTGTAAACTGTGTGCGCGTGTGTGGTACCGGTGCTGGTGGTTCCGCTCTTTCGCTGCTACTGCTGCTGCCGCCGTTGTTGCTACATTTGTCACGCGGTCTAATCAGCTGGTCAACTGACAAGACGTCCATCTCGGGTCGGACGGGGTATCAGTGCTCTGTGGATGCGTCTGCGTTTGAAATGTGGCCTTTAGGCAGGCATCGCGCACCATAACGACAACAACGGTGGCAGCAGCCACGGCTCAGAGACGTTCATACAGGCGTGAAACAAATAGCAGTTATTGTAGTATCGTCTATCGTAGACGTTTTTTTTTCATTACCCTCGTGTTGTTTAAATTGTTGTTGATAATCTTTAGTCAGTATTTTGTCTAATCTGCTTATAAATAATTAAGTGCGCTCTAAACGGATTTGAGATTGTTTTTAGTTGTTGACTAGAACATGAAACAAAATCGAACAAATAATGCTCTTATTCATGAACAACAACCGGTAAGGTTGGTACGACGCTTTGGTTTACCAGAAAACAAATGACACCATATATCATACATGTGCGTTCCATCTACGCTCAAACTTAAGGTGCCCATTTCGCAAAGTTGCTTGTAAACAAGGACAGATACAATTTCGTAATGGACAACGAATACATCAGCTGTCACTGCTTGGGTACTGGGTAGGCGAAAGATCACTATACCTTGATATTTATCTATCACATGCATAGGTACCAACGTGGAAGATTGGTCCTTGTTGATCGCGTGAATTTGTGTCAAGACGAAGAAAATATGCGATTCCTTACCTAACCGCAACAGTAATGTGTTTTTCATACGGTGGTATTAGCTACAGGTTTTCTGTCAGACCTTATGTCCTGTGACTGTTTTCTCAACAGTAACATCGATTGTTATCGGCATGTTATCAATGAGCAGAGTGCTAGAACGTGCGCCTGATATGCCCTCGACGATTCATTCATTCATAATAGTTCGAACTGAGTTTTATTGCTAGTGTACCAGTACAATGCAGGTGTCGAAGTAACAACGCTATTTCTACAATCTCCTAATAATAGTTCGAAGTTCGTTGATTTCCTTGAAAGACCAGAAGTTGCTGTCCTCCATCATGGTGGTTCTACTGCCAGTAAACCCTGTTCATTCTACCTAGAGGCGTTGCGGGTGGTCGGCAAGGCTCAGCAGGCCATCGATTCATGTACCTTCCAGAACGTTAATGATCTCGTCCTTATAAGCTAATATTATAAAAATTATATAATACATATCACATGGCTGGAAGTTGGCCGCGTCCTTGTGACGCTTCCCGTACGCGTCGTTCATTCCAACTTCCAAGTCTTCTAGCGGTGGAGCCACTCGCGACGGCTGACAACAACAGTAACAATAACTGATTACTAAATATTGAATTCTAAATTGTGCTGACTGTACATGAACGTAAGTCGACACGCAGCATTTATTACCAATAATACACCCCACAACAAAAGTACAACTCGAACGCAATTTTTCTTTGAATCCGCTCTATACGCAGCTATTGTTGCACCGGCTGCAATAAAAAGAACGGCAGAATCGTCTCAACTTACCAACGCAGGCAAATCAATCGCGCGCACACACACACTCGCAGAGTGCTACATGAACTCAACATAAATCACCATATCATTGAAGGCAGCCCCAACACCATCGTATCTCTATGTGTGTGCCTTTTATTATTGCTCATCTTTCACTCCACAAACCGTCAACGGTATGCGCGCCTTTCGGATTTCTTTAGGCTAATGACTCCTGTTTGCCATTAGCGCGTAGGAGCGGCTGTATTCTATGCGCCCGCTAAACCGATTACTGCCGCCGCTGACAGTTATAACAACAACTCCGCCAGTCACTTACTTCTCAGCTGATCAGAAGTGAGCGAGCATCGCTGTTGACCGGTAAGCGCCGTCACCACCACCATCACCATATACCCCCCCCCCCCCCCCACACACACACACACTTGCTGTGAGGTGGGGGTAGTGCGGGGAGTGATACGCGAAACAACACCGTAGCAGCACAACAGGGTGACACTGTTTGACTGACTTGAAATGGCAATATTTCGGTACCCAAGTAAGAAAAAACAGTGCAGCGACGGAAAGTTTCACTTGCTTTCGATAATGTCAATAATACATTGGTTCAGATTGACTGTACTAATTTGTAATCGCCGATTTCATCGATTATACATATATATATAAACTGTAAGATAAGTACTTTGTGTTCGAGACTATTCATCAGTTCTACCTAATGTTGCTGTTTTGTTCCAAACAAAATGACAAGAGAGCGGAGGCTTTTACCGCGAAAGTCGACAACTTAGCGCTCAGTTTACTCAGCTTCTCTAAGGTCAGGTACCTTCATTAATATAAACTGTAAGCAGACGCTATAAAACATCGTCTCGAGAAAGGTCCTGACCCGATAAAACAAACTATTGTAGAAATGTGCATATCTTCAATTTCATCACATATATGGTATCGTACATTTTATAGGACGATTCCACTTTACATTACATTTGTCAACGCACAACGGAATCATAGGCCGTTTTAGTTAATCCGGCAGTAACGATCCGGCTCGCATAAATATAGTTCGATCGGACGTCGGTGGCATACTCAAAGTGATTTTGAAATGAGTAACAATTATCTAAATTAATAATACGTTACTAAACACATGACACTGATTTACAGGTATAAAATATTTCGAACTACAACTTGTCATGGTTAGCCACCTAGGTAGCGATCGAAGTTGATGGCCAGCAAGCAATTCAAAAACGGATCTTTCCTGTCACTAGCACAAACGAGCATATCTCACCTGATGAAAAATTAGGCGGTAGCGAATGCAGCAAGGGGTTCAGCGAGAGCAATGAGCCCAATTTTGCACAAAAGCTCAATCGACTTCTATCCCTCTTTTATGTCTAACAAATCATATAATATGTATTAACCGTTTATACATGTCTCTAAGTGCTTCACGAATGTAGACGAACTTACCTTATTGGGAAGTTTGTTGTTGTCGTCACTCTGGATGATAAGGAGACCCATTGGAACAGTGGGTATCGATTTGCCAGCGCGGTTAAGCCAGTTTCAGCTAACCGACATTCCTCACTTTCGTGGCAGTGTCTGTGCAGCACAAGAAATCGAACACGCTTTTTTGTAACTTGACTTTTTGTCAGCGACAATAGCAACAAGAATAACTGCTACAGTAACTATAGCGACTTAAACTTTCTCGCGTAGTTTGGTGCGCCTGTCGTCGGTCGTTCGACTTTTCAAGGACTCCTGTGATCTTCCTCTTCCAGCCGCGACAGCGGTGGTTTCTGGCTCTCCAGCTGCACGACAAGATGAAAACCAGGCAACCAAACACTACTTGGCAGGTACGAACAACTTTTATAGAGATTTCAACAGATTTCGGCGAAGAACCATAACAACACACGGCGATTCCGAACACAAACTACAATCTTCTTTTTTTTTTTGAGCAAAACTTGCCCAAAATAACAATAGTTAGTCTATTGGTCGGCACTTTTTGCTCACGTTTGATACCAAGATGATTTCACGATTTGGCTTCAATGCGTTCGCACACTGGAAGGCGACTTCGGATAGTTCGTTTTAGAATTCGACTTGAGAAAAATAGCCTTGCACGCGGGTCTCTGCTCGACGAGTCGCCTTGCAGCAACCTCCCCGTTCAACAGCAAGACACAAACTGAACGACGTTCGCCATAATGCCCAAGGCTCCGCACAACCCAACTTGAGTCAAAACAAGTTCCCTCACCGAAGGGTGATTCTCTCGCCAGATTTCGCTGTGTCGTCTGCTCCGCTCGGCCCTGGTGGTAATACCGAAGCTCTAGGCATTGTTCGCGCACACAGAGAAGACCAGACGCCGGACATTGGCAGCAATGAGTAGAGTAGAGCATCTTCGGCCTTATGACAACGAATCTTTTGAGAAATCGATCAGGAGGACGGTAGGTAGTAACATGGATTTATGCCAACGCTGTCGAGAAGGACAGCAAGACCTAGTGTTCATTAGAAAATAAGGATTCGATCCTCGCATAGGCTAGGTTTGATATACCGCAAGCTCACAAAGAGAGACCGCTTGTATGTATATAACCTATGTCGTAGAAGTAAATGTCAGCGATGAATCAAGATATTGGTGATGGGTCACTGCGGTTAGTCGCGTCGAAAGTAACCAAAACTGGATCATACATGTTCCGATGTGGAACATCGATAGTGAACGGGCATGTCGAGTATACGTCCTTGCTCGCTGTCCGAGACCGAGGTTGGATTCGGTTAGCATTCTAGAATGTATTGAATTAAATAGAATTACAGAGCAAGAAAACATCCTTAGAGAAACTTAAAACAAAGACCTCAATAGGAACCAGTGTTTACATCTAGGGCTCGCGTTTTGGTCATACAAGTATTTTGGTCATTCGAAGACTTTGACGTCAATTTTCTTCTGGAAAAAACCTAAAAAACTGATCACCAATATACTCTGACCTTTTGTGACCATTTTCAGATAGGTCCGACGTCTATTTTTTGCAAAATTTTCTCTTAATTCAGCTTGTTTTTCCTGTTATCCGTACTGTTTGCCGCCCGCTCTAGCAGATGATGCGAATACATTAAGCAACGAATCGCCCCGAAACGCTGAATAATGCGGTGACGTCACAACCCACGTGCTCTGACCAGCCAATCAGCGATCAAAGTATATGTATATTCGGACGGCTGCTGTTTTCGGGTCGACAGGGAGGGATCAGTCGTGGAGCACTCTGAAAGCATGCAGTGGTTTGTCGCAGGCGATTTTTTCGCTCGTAATGCTTTCTACTATTGCTGCTGCTGCTGCTGCTGTTGTTGTTACTGCTTCCAGCAAAAGTTCCTATAGAACAAAGGCAGAGTGACGGGCTGCATATACAGCCCACATTGCACTAGCCACGATATCTACCATCATTACTGGCTGACCCCTGCTTGGGGCTTCAGGCTACCGCTGGGACGTCATCAAATGTGGCGTGGCGGCAACGGCGGCCTGCGAAACTAAGGGCCTATGGCCGTAGTAGAGATGCTGCTGCTGTTGCTGGTGGTTAAATGAGAGAAGCGCGCGAAAATTCGCTGAACAAAGATAGGTAGCACACGCAGATTTGGAACGAACATGGTGCGCGAATTCGTCACATATATGTAGGATGGTTATGGAATTGAACGTCTGCACTTAACTGACTCTACAAACACTATTAATTTGTACTAACCATATATAGAGTGAGTGCGAAAGATAAGCAGTGATTATCGATCACACTCCGGCCGCTCATAGAAGAGTAATGCGCACAGGATGCCGCTGCCGCCGCCGCCGCCGCCGCCGCCGCCGCTGCTGCTGCTGCTACTACTGATCGGAAGTGCGGCACAAGTGGTAGTGGAGTTATCGAAGTACATGCATGTGCTGTTTAACGGTACGAAGTACATCTATGTACTATCTTTACGTGGAACGCTAAATCATGTTGATTTTGCATTTTTGGTATAGTTTGATTTTTCATAATGCCGCTTGAAGCCAATATGATCCAGTTGTCAATTACGCTAGGCGGTATTACTGGGCGTACGTGATGATGATAATGAGCATGAACGTTTCCATTGGTCTTTCTATGAGATTCAGTGCGATCAGTACATTAGCAGTTCAGAAGGGCAGGAAAGCTGCGGCAAGATAAAGCTAGTAAACTATGACATCAAACATTACTAGCACATACATTTTGAAATATTCATCGAATACTCGAGTGTTTTATCTAACATTAGCTAGGTTACCAGTGGTTGGCATCTTTCTAGTTGCCTGTTAATGTGGTTGGCTTATTGGCTGGATGGATATATGTACTGTGACTCATCCGCAAATATCGGCCATCTATGAGCCATGAATACAAACAGCAGCAAACGAGTCTAGCTAACAAGTTAGCTGTAACGATTCTACCAGGCGGTCTCTCGAAATAATTCTGTTCATACCATTAGCTTTTATAGTTTTTTTCTTTTTCTTTTTTCTGTTTGTTTTTTTTTCTATAAGACGAATTCCATGTATGCTTCTTGTGGCTACTATCCTATTTTTACCTATATGTATGTTCAGTTAAATGTCCGCTTTTCCAGCATCCTTCAACGTTTGAGCGGCGCATTACCGCCAGTTCCTCTTTCCTATATTCTATATATACCTTACAGCACAGCTACGGCGGTACACAAGAGCACACGACTTGTTTACTGCTGCTGCTGCTGCGGCGCAAGTTCGCTGACTGTGTCTTCTTCTTTTGGATGAGCTGCTATGGCTTCCATCTATATAGGCAATAGCATAGAATCCTCTATGCAGCACGGGCTTTCTCACAGGCCCAAGACTAAGGCAATTCTCAATTCAGCTGCTGCTGCTGCTGTTGTGGTGCGATGAGTCCTACAACCGCCGCTGGTCTCGATTCTGCTGGTTCGTTGGTACATCCGCCGTTCGTTTCCTATCACATGTTTCGCTATGGTTCGCCACGGTTTTTACCATGACCCTGCTGCTGCTGCTGTTGCGGCTGCGGCGCTCTCCGTTCTGCTCTCTGTGTTGTTGTTTTCATCTCTCGAATGTGCGTGTCTGTCTGCCTGGCTGCCAACCTTTGCCTGTTTCAGTGCTATTGCTGCAGAAGCTGTAAGTGCTGTCATTCTGTGCGGCATTATCGAGCGCTGCCGTTTCTGCTGCTGGCTGATCTACTCTAGCTACTTAACACTAGTCAGTCAGCTCAGTCCAATGTGTTGTGCTGCTATCGTTCATTCCATACCACCGTGCTGCCAGCTATACTATACTATTCTCTCTTTTTTCTGCTCGAACAACGAAACAGAACTTCCCTGCGCGATATACATCCCCGCCGCACCCTCTTCCGCGCCGCTTCGTCGGTCTGCAACGCACACAGCCGCCAGCTCGTGCCAATGTCGGCTGCAGCAGCAGCAGTCGCAGCAGCGGCAGCAGCAGCTCTGCTGTCGTTCGTTCGTTCGCTGGCTCGCTCGCTGCTGCTGCTGCTGCTGCTGCTCGCCGTCGTCGTTCGGGTTGGCTCAAAGCAATCCTCCGCTGTATATTTCCACATCGGCTCAGCCCGAGAGGAGCCAGCCTGCCTGCCAGCCCGCCAGCCTGGTCGCTTGCTTGCTTGCTCGGTTCATGACGGTGGGCTGGTCGGTCGGTCGGTCGGTCGGTCGTTCCTTCGTTCGTTCGTTCGCCCGCTCGCTCGCTCGCTCGCTCGCTGTCTGGTCGTTCTGCGTTGGCTGGATGGGCCGGCATCGGGTCGCTTGCTCGCTCGATCGTTCGTTCACTGCTTGCTCGGTCGACCGGGCGACTAGCAGGCAGGCAGGCTCACTAGTATAAGCGGTGCTGATAGTGGTGACAGTGGTGATGGTAGTAGTGCTGCTTCTGCTGCCTCAACGGAGCGAGCTAGCGAGCGACCATCCAGGCAACCGCCCAGCTTCAACTGCTGCCTCTGTCAGCAGCCAGCGTGCTGCTATTGCTGCCGGCCAAGTCTGTAGTAGTCGTCATTGTCGTCGCTCCTGTTGCTGCTGTTGTAGAAGCAGCAGCAGCAGTAGCAGTCATCGCTGCTGCTGCTGCTGCTGCTGCTGCTGTTCGTTCGTTCGTTCGTTCACTGCCTGCTTGCCGGTCGGTCGCTTGCTTCTATATTCTATGCTGGCAGCAGCAGCAGCAGCAGCTCTATCTGTGTTCACTCTATGCTGCATTCGTCCGCCTATTCTATGTTTGAGCTAGATGGTATGCTCGAAGGCTGTCGGCAGCTACAGGCACAGCCAAAGCTCCCTCTGGCTTGCTTGGTCGACAGCGACGACGACGATGACGACGACGACGACGGCGCGGCCGTCGGCAGCCAGCCAGCCAGCCAGCTAGCTGCACCAAGCACGACTACTATGACTACATACTACGACTGGCAACAGCGCTCGATGTTTGCTGTTGCCGCTGTTATTATGAGCAGCATCAATATGAGCCAGGCCGCAACGTCGACTCACCAATATTCGCCGCGCTAGTGCTGGGCCCGACCGGCAGCGAAATGCTGCTTACTAGCTTATTTGCTAGCTAGAAGAGAGCTCACGAGTCACCATTGCTGCTCGACTGCCAGCTAAACGAACCAACCGACCGACCAACGAACGAAAAATGACTATATACTGCTTAGACTGGCGGGCGAACGACCAAGGCGACTCTGGTGACTACTGCTGCTGCTAACACTCTAGCAAAATGCTCGCTGCTGGGGATCCTGCTAAGGACGATGGTGTAGGCGCCGGACAGACACTAACTAACCAACCACACGATAAGGAAACATATACAGAAAGACATTGAGCCACATGAACACCGCAGACATAAACATTACAAACGTAGAGAGAGGACTGCGGGGCGACTGCCTGCTTGCCTGCCGCAGTAATTGCAGTAGTTGTCGTTGTAGTAGCAGTACTACTACATGCTCTCAGTACCCGGTACTCTATGTTACCGCTTCGAGTTAATTTTTTTGGCAACAGAACGGCACTGCGTCGGACTGGAGCTGTGCTCGCCATTGCCACTACTGGCGGAATTGCTTATGTGTATAAACAGCTAGGTAAGACGCACCACAACTTCCATAGGAGTCTTTTCTCGCAATCGCCGACGCGTTCGGACCGACTCTCGTATCCGCGTTCGAACTGGAGTATCGATCCAATGAAGGGTTCGTCGTCAACCCAGCCAGACGTACGCCCGCGCTTTTGATGCTGCTAGCCAAGAGGACGTGTCAGCAGCCGGAACGATGCCGTCGAGTGATTGTAGCTATCGTAATTGATTTTCGTCAAAAAACAAAAAAGGAAATATTCCGTAGGGTAGCATACTTGCAAGGGACTTCATAGGAAACATAGGACATATAGAGAAAAAAGAATAGGAATAGAACGAAAATACGGAACGGAAGTCAAACGAGGAATGGAAGATGTCGTTTGGAAATCTGTTCATCTAAACCATTTCTTAATCTACTGAGCAATGTAACTAGTTATGTAGTACTTTAACTCAGGGGTATATGGTCGCGTCGTTTTGGCCGGGTCGGCCTTTGGTTGAAGGACCGCTAGCCATAGCGTTGGTTTGAAACTCTGTGAATCACAGCTGGACGCAGTTGCCGTTTACAAATTTCAATCACGGGAATAGTCGTGAACGACAATAAGAGCAACATAACTTTAAGAGTGTTTACCTACTTAGTCTCGTCTAGATCGTGATTAGGCATTGCATACTTGTTACTTGCCGAACTTCTACTATACTAAAGTTATACATTAACCTGTGACAAAGGCATCGCATCGAAAATTTTGGTTTGCCAACGAACTAGTTCATTGGTTTGTTTTCTCTAACTTTCTCTCCATATATTTTTTTCATTGCGACGATTGACCTGCCTGTAGTTTCGAATTCATAATAAATGGCAAATGATCATTGCGTCATGAGTCGAATGTTTGTGAACACAGAGCATACCTATTATAATAATAAAGACGTCCTTATCTAATTCAATACCGAACACACGACCGTTAAACAAGATACTTCTTGTTAAGCCCTGTTACAATGGCTGTCTGTGCTGTATGGAAGTACGTTTAATCAGAACATGAAAAACTGCAGGGGTAAGATGTCTACGTGAAAACAAGCGTACGGTATCGCCGTTTTGACTAGCCGAAGGGGTTACTAGGTAACTTCTAACTCTCGTGATATATTATTGCACGTTACCTGTGTGCTAGAAGAAGAAACAAGCTCAAGTTTAACGTTACTTGTCTCATACAATACTTTCCCAGCGGCTAAAAGCCGAGGAAGGGTTTAGAGGTCAAGGCAGTATGTAAAGCTTGACCTTTTTCGATAGTATTGCAATACTAAACAGGCGACACATTAGAAAAGTCCAGAGACTATTCTTTAGCACATAAGTGCTGATTTCATATCATGTCTACTTTATCTCAATGAAGTGTGATATTCTACTGTCGTCCTATTTCCGACGTATAACTGCAACGTTTCCTATTAAACTGGCCATCCTGACAGGTAGGATCGCATTATAAACGCAGCGGCTCTTAAAATGGAAAGAACGTGTTTTTTTTGTATAAATTTAGATAGTCGTGCAATTAGTGTACGACTTGGCGAATTTTTCCACGAGCTATCCGCAATGTGCTTTAACTGTTTGCCTGATTGAGCGTATACTAAAATTGGTCTTGCTTTGGCAGTCGTACTATCAGGATGCGGAAACGATAGCAGACAACATGGGCCAGTACTCTCTATACAAGAGCTCATAATTGATTTTGGTGAAGATTTCTCGCAGGCATCTTTCTTTGCATATGCGATCGTCTCCTATGCATCGTAGAAAAGGAAGTTTAGATATAACAAAACACTGTGATAAAGCTGCAGCGTAATAGAGATTAGCAATTAGGGATGTATTTTCGAGTAGTGTTGTGATGGAGTCCAGGAAAATAGCCATTTAGATGAAATGATAAAGTAAGGCTTGAGTCTGTATGGATATTTGGCTTAGACTATCGTGAAAAATGTTTTGTCAAGGGATTAATAATTCTTACTTTTGCGGAAATCAAGAAATCAGTAGACGAGCAAGTGCGTGCGGCGTGTCTAAGGAACCTCATACGATATTTGTTACAATTGAAGCAAAATTCATCGTCGGGTGTGTCAAATCTCGGGAGATCTCTAGGGCACGACTAGGCCTAAACGTATATAATGGACTTGTACAGGACATGAGCTTTAGAGGGGCAAGAGAAGTTCGTCTCGCTTAAACGAATTTAGCTTCGGGTAAAAACGACGACACGCAACTGGCAACGTTCAAGGCCGTTCGCCAAACGATTTTTCATTGACGGCTAACGAATGCTGGATCCACGTCAGTGTTTCACGTAATTTGGATTAGCAAGGAAGGGAAGACCGAGCTCAACAGCTGTTAATTATTAATAACGTGATTAGACAAATCATTTTTTCTTTAATGTCAGCGAGATCAACTGGTGTAGGCGAGATTTGCTCGCGTTTTTCCTGCCCTCCCATGACTAAGGACAAAGAATGTCATTCAGAACAAAAAGTTTCAAAACTATCAGCGCTTCATTTGGTCATCTTCCAACGAACAACCTTGCTCGTCGAATGAGTCGCGATGAGACACGAGGCACTGCATTCGGTACTGCAGAGGTCCGACAAGCAGACAATGTATCGGTTCTGGAAAGTGTTTGAATACACCTAAACACAAGGCTCTTCTTTGTTAATTCTAAGATTCCGTGTTCAATCCACTACAGCCAATGAATAAAGATTGTGAAAATCATAGGGATACCAATCGGAAATGCGTTACGTTGTGATTGATATCTACGATTTGATTTCATATCTTACTTATAGACTGGGCGCCTCAATAAAGCTTGTTGACTTGGGGCGGGATGATCTCAAGTACTGTGCGACCATAGTGGCCTCGGTGCAACCATGCATCGATGTGCTTCACGATAGACGTCACAGATCTGGTGGCAAGCAACCGTCAATTCATGCTAAGATGACTGTGCGTTATTTGTGATATTAGTGTTTAGCATCGGTGCGCCCTAAACATCTCTCGCCCAACGTATTTATGCTAAATTCACATCAATCAATTCACGTTGACCGAAAATGGCGGTAGAAAAAAAGTAGCGTATGCTCCACGAGAAAAATAATCGCATAATAAATTCAATTGAAAAATCTCATAGGCTGAAATGGACTCTCACGGACGACTTCACTTTTGAGGTGATCTTATAGAAGGGGGGTTTGTTGCTATTATTGCTGTTGCTGTTGTTGTTGCTCATGCTGCTGCTGCTGTTGTGGTGGTTGCTGTCGTTGTTGTTGCTGTTGTTTTTATCACTGTTGTTGTCTCTGCTACCGTTGCTGTTGTTGTTCAAAAACTAATTTATAAGTTTCAAAACCGTGGCGCGATTCTGAATCAAGTTGTGATCAGGCAACAACTCCTTTAATCCCCCGTTGACAGCTGTAACAGTCCCCACCAACGTATCCTGCATTGGCAACATAACTGTTAGCTTGGCACGCGTCCGGTGGCTCATTTCGTTGCTGGCGAACTGCTCGCGCGGGTATTCGTGGCAACCATGTCGCTATAGGTGACAATGACACCAAGGATCAGGTCGACAACGACGAATATCTACAGCCGACAACCGGTGCTCCGCGCTGGCTGGACAGGGTTAAACCGAAGATAAGCCAACAACCAACTCTGACATAGAGTACAGCATCGAATCGTATGTAGACATCGCTACATCAACGACCAGCAACGTGCCCCTTGCAAGCAATGCCACAGTGCTTCGCGGCAGCGTAGTCATACGCGATAGCTGTCGCTGGACAACGCCGGCGCTGTATTAGGGTCGCCGGTTGGCAAGACTCTGTTATTCTCTTTGTCCAATAGCAACGATCGAACAGCAGCAATAGCAGTCGCTACGGTGCGTATTATTACTAGCATCGCGAAGTATTGTTCTCGTTGAGTTGACGGAGCTGGCGGCCGCTTAACTGTAACCAGTCTCCACTGGGTTATAGCGAGCCCGTCCGTTTTACTGACGATTCCATCTCCGTTACGCCGCCGCCAATGGCAGTAGCAGCGTTGGTTTGTCGCCACCAGCGAGCCTCCTGGTGGCTAACGCCGTCCGTCGCTGTCCGGGTGCTCGCTTGTCGCGCGCTTCTAGCATCAGCCAATTCTCAGCATCGGGAGTCGCGACGGGAGTGACGGAGGCAGCGTCAGCATCGACTCATGGAGCACAGCGACGGTGGAGCGTTAGCGCTGTGTAGATATGAGCGTGAATGCCGCCACTGTCCGCTGGAACATTAGCGCTATTTACTTACAAAGGCGAGTTCGTGGAGATCCTCCGCTCTTAGCTGCTACATTATTATATAGGGACGTTGTGGTTGCGGTGACTTTGTCGCTCGACACTACGTCGTCACACCGCACACATATTCTTGAACGGTGCTCGTTGTTTCTTGTTAGCCGCGCAGGCTGTACCGCTCACTACTGTGCTCACGAACACCACCGTGAGCAATGTCGATAGATTCGAGAGCCGACTCAACTCCTATAACTGTCGACTCCTCGACGACAATGATGATAGCACGGTGAGGATGCCGAAGAAGCCGCAAGCGACGGAGCCGACGGTTGGCGATAATGGCAACCGATCAATGACACACCTATCCGCCCTACAAAAGATACCAAACAACCGAGGGCCTGCTGCTAGCAAAAAGTCGCTGGATGACTGCTATCTAGAATCGAATTGCTACCAGTGGACGCGATGCTCTCCATGGTACGACTTGTTGGAATGGCTTGCTGCCCACACACATATATATGTGTATCACCCTCTGTCATTCTTGTCGTCAGCATCGTTGCGTTCTCCACAGCAGCAGCAGCAGCAGCACCATAACTGCTGCTGGAATTGCTGCAACTAGTGCTGCTTAAAGCTCAAATGATGCTCGTTGTCAGAGTTAGCGTTCGCCGTTCGCTCTCGCGTAGAATGCTGTTATTCTTTTTGCTCGTCGCTGTTGACGGTTGATAGTCGACGCCAGCAACTGTGTTCTCTATTCCTGCTGTTACCGCCGATGTCGTGAATACTGGCTGGTACCGCCATTGCCTTGCTTAGCTTTGTCGTTGCTGTTGTCGGCACCGGCGCAGATCTCCTGGATCTCTTCGTGCCTTTCTACTTCACTTCCCCGCTGTTCCTGCTGCCTCAGTGCCTACTGCCTGTTTGCGTTGAGGCTGCTAGGCGCAACCTTGAGGTTGGTTGTCTTTGGCTTGTTTGCCTGTCCGCAGTTGTTGCGATAGCTGCTGTTCGACTATAGTACGAATAGGAGCGAGTGCTAGTCGCAGCCCAGACAGGCTCTACTAATACATAGAGGACAGTGATACATTGCCAATGGAGCCAGCAACGGACGGGCTGACGGACGTTGATGTCGACGTATGACACAAAGCGATGTCATCGAGCTGCTGCTACGACTGTTGGCATGGTGTAGGTGGAGTGGTGGATTGCGGGCAGCGAGCCCATAGGCAGGCCGTCTGGATGTCTGGTCAATTGGACTAACTAGACTAGCCTGGCCAGCCATAGGCAATCGACATGCGAAACGTGAAAGCCCATTTAACGCTGGATGCTGAGCAAAGCTACGATCGTTGGGCAGAAAGAGATAGATCAAAGCAGTGACATCGCGAAAACTTTATCGCTAGCCAAACACGACCGCCGCGTGAATGGTAGGCACAAAAACATGTAATACCTGCTGCATGTATACGTGCTAGAGGAACCGGAATGAAGAAAACATCGTCGAAAAATAGAAATATTAGTCTTTCTATGTGTACAAATATAGACTACAAAAGGAGGATACAATGAAGCGTAGAAGCTTCATAGCCATAATGTGAAAATGCGAAACCTACTATGTAGGACATTATTAAAGGGCAGGAAAAAACAAAGGAAACATTATTGGGTCTAGTAGGGATTCGATATTACTAATTGTCACTAACTGTGATAATGTAGTAATACGACGACCGTGGTGTGAACGACTTCAGATTTGTATTGACTTAGGCTTAGTGGACAAGCAAATATAAAGTCTTCAAATTTCAGAGGCGAAATCTCAACAAAAAGATTGTGTAATTCAATAATTTAGTAACACGGTCAAGAGACGACTTTATGGATAAATAAACCTGCAGAATATTTTAGTAGTTTATTGGAAAAGGGAGCGCCAAAGGGCGCTCGTTTGCTCCTCCTAAAGAAATACCGTCACAGTCCGCTATGTAGGAGTGAGATCTATGAATAGGAACATTTACATGAAGAAGAAACATACGAGCGCGTCCGAGATGATAATAATCTTGGATTTCGCCCAATGGTAGAATTTGCTAACAGTACCATTTTATACCTTTTATAGAAAGTCTAGTTTTTTTTTCTGGCGTCTAATTTCATTCAAGTTATCGAAGTTACTTTAAACGTTCATCCTCAAACGACAAATGTCACATAAGCATCGGGAGCAGTGCTATTCTCTCGATGATTAGTTCGTTTTCGGAGGTTCGTTTCTGTGAGCCGGCCATTCGATAAAAACATTACGGACCAGGAGTGGATGGAGATGGGCGCAGAATATAAAAGGGGTGAGCTTTAGAACTTCTTTAGAAACACGTATCGCTTAACTTCAGTATGTAATATGGCAAACCTAGGTTTTATTTATGCTCTTGAAATAGTTAGCCGTAAAACTTTTAGTGCTCCATGATTTGCGTGGTACAGTTGATCTGCTACACCGAACTCCATACTGTACGAAAGGGGGATTACACACCAATAAATTTTAAACATTCTATTATTAAATAACCGAACTGTGTGTTTGGGGCCATTATAGTATCCCTCCGGTGACGTCAATCACGCAATTTAACCTAAGCTATCCATAAAAATTATAATTATTCTTAAACGTGCAGAAATTATTATACTACTCTATCGAAAGGAAGAGACAATGCTTCACAAGAGCAGTTTCGGGTGCCTCCTCTTAAACTGGTACCATAGCCACTTCAATTGCAATTACCCAATCTTTAGCCCAGTAACCTAAAGGAAGGCGTTAGTCAATTTTGCAATATGTGCATCAAAAACCAAATCCGCTTATGGATCCCTCAAAAACCTTAAGGGAGTTTCCCATCGAGTAAAGAAAAACCAGATACAAAAAAAACTTATTCAGTAAGCCAAAAAAAAAAGCTCTGTAAAACTCACACTGGGTTCAGCCCCTAAGGATAATGAGGCCGCACAAAACATCCACCAGAGCCGAGTACATAAGAAAAAAAAAGAGGTAAAACACAATCGAACTATGTAAAGGGAAAAAATACGAACGATTACTAATATTGGGGTTATGTAATTACGTACGGATCAAATAGCTTACTGTCAATAAAACTAATCTCACTAAAATGACTGAATTCATTTTCACATGATTATTAACAATGATGTTGGCACCAAAGAGGTGATCGGCGATCTATACCATGACCCGTCAATGATTTCACACACTTTTTGTTTAAAGGACGATTTGCTTATCCTGGTGCCGTCGTACGTTGCTAGCTCGAATAGCGTGGAGCGTTTAATAGCAGACGTTTTTTGGCAGCTATCGGTAAGTCGTTGTAAAACTTTACGTGTTTCATCATTGACTAGCCTCAGGAGTATCAGCCTCAAAAAATTTAATGCCATCGCCATTGCAACAAACCCATCAATACCTGACTCGATTACCGTTCGTGCCATCTACAATTGTGAGTGCTGTTTGCGGTTATGTCTAATCTGGGTGACCCTTTAAATTAACTGTCATCAAAACGATTCATTGGAATGCAACCGAACTATAGAAACGACCGGTTCTATTGTAAATAGATACATTCGGAGCAATTAATAATCCCCTATAGTTTTTTAGGGATGGGCTTGCATAGAATGTGTTTGTCTGTGATTATTTATAGAAATATGGAAAATCGAGCGGTTCGATCATTCTCTAAACGGATTTGCTGACTGAAGCTCTCCTGCTGGTGAAAGATCATCGTCTACTCATTAAGGGTTCGGTCACTTACTCACGGTAGTTTATAATACTTTCAGCATATTTGTAAATGTCGTTAAATTGCCGAAAGATGACCCAGAACATTATTTATCTCAACCTTCTGAAGATACTTCTGAAAAAGTCGTCACTCTACCTCGGACGAGATGGAACGACCTGAAAGTCTCTTACCAAGCTAAAAAAAACCCAGTTGGGTTTTGAGTTTTGGCGACTTAGTTTGAAACAATTGCCCGTACCGGTTAGTCCTTCTCTCGACACTTCGCGGATCCAGAGACATCCTACTGGACCGTACAGCCAACTACATGGCCACATAAGAGTTAAATGCATGCTCAACGTTTTAACGCTGTGAAAAGCAGGTACGATGGTTTATTGTGCATGCCCAACAGTACGTTAACAGTTGTGAGTTGAACTTTTAAAACTTTGATGCAGAAACTTAAAAATACATTGTGCTCGGATTCCGAACAAACCTGCCCGTGGCCTCCGAAAATAAGTTGTGAATTCTTTCAAGTTAATGCGCGCTTACTAAGCTGAAAGGTGCTGATGGTACTATTAATTAGCACCTCATTGAAATACTAAAGAAACGTCTGACGTTCGTCATGCGTGGTACATTATATTCATATATAATTTTTAACGCTGAGATTGAAAAAGACGCCTTTTGAAAAGTGTTACAGTCACAGGTGAGATTGCTTCGGTTAAACGTACAAACCAATGATGGCTTCTGTGGCTTTGAGTTTAGCTTTTTCTGTACGATAAATGCATTGATCCCAGATTATATAATAAAACTTTTCAGAATGTAATACAACAATGATGGTAATAATAGTATACCTATAGGAGCGAGAGAAGGGCTGCTACAAGCCAGGCAAGTGAGTCACAGTAAGCTACCGGCCACCTTTAAGCCACCCGTCGCTGTAGATACGTGTCAGTAAAGCCGACCCGCGTCTGTTCGACGTTACTCCTACTTTATCTGGATTAAGTTTTCTTCTGTTAAACTTAAGGAACGTGATTAGCAGAGATATCAACTAGTCTAAAAAAATGTGGGATTCCGTCACATGATAGGATCTATAGGCTATGCTTGCACCGCTAGAATCTTCCTCAGTGGGAAGAAATATTTGTGGCATGGTGGGGAAGACCTTTTATATTTCCTATATATTATTTCGTATAATGTCCAGTTTCATAAAATGTAACTCTGCCATGATCTCACATCTCGATACCAGATGCCACTGTAAGGAAAACTAAGATCGGTATTTGACTTTGTGACGAAAATTGGTCCATTTTTGCTTTGTGTGACCATTTTCTACACGATCGTTCGTTATTACTTCCTTGCTGCCATATTAAATTGTGATCATGATTTTTACAGTAAACATTACGCTAATAAGTCAACTAACAACAGCATGTTGTTTTATTTCCAATATTCATTATACGCAACTGCTTTGAAGGACGCTTAAATCACGCAAGATGCAATGCAGAGGCAGCCTAATTAATATTAAGAAATCTTCTGTTTTTCAAGTGTCTTATCTAAATTGTCAAGCATACTATTATGTCTACTATATGTCACCTTTTCCGCAAGCGATAAATGATTTGTTCACACTAAATAGGAGACCTCCGTCAAGAAAGAACCTACGTATCTCAGTGGCGAACAATTATCTTTCTTGTAATAAATACAGTCGCTTAGGTTTGTAAACACATTCAGTCAATGTCATTGTCCTAAACAAAAGCTAAATACTGTATTTTTTTTCTTTATATCAGCTTTGAGCAAGCATGAGTGACATGTGGATGAATTAAAAGATGGGTAGAGGCATTTGCCCTGAGCGATACTACAAGCGTCCTTCCTATCGCAAAGAACAGTCTACCTTTTTTTTTCTACAAAAATGTCCTTCACTGCCGTTTTGTATCCGTTTGACGAAGCGATTATTGTCGCAAATAACAACCAGAACTTTATGAAAACATACGCACAGAGTCTATCCCTGCACCATTATGCATCCGATTCGGTGAAACCTTAAAGGATATGCAAATCAATCTTATAACGATATTTCACTAATAGTTTATTTTAAGTTTGGTAAGTAGAACTATTGACAAAGGAAAATTCTATAACCCTATATAAGGTTATTTCAGCTCAAGGATACAAACTTGAGTGCAGGTGGTTTGTTCTTGAAATTCGTTGACAACGACTCGCGTTATTCTCATGTTAGCCGTCACGCGGTGAGACGGCGAAGCAAATTTTGTATGAAATTCGGGTAACTAGGGGGATCCGGAGTAGGTGTACTGACCTAATAATTTGGATACCCCTCTTTTCCCGGGAGTCCCAAATTCAATCTGGACGTAAGCATCGAAAAAGTGTAGCACGTTCAACGGAAATATCTCGCACTTGGTCGCAGCTGTTACAAGCGAAAAGGTTGCTTTTCTTTATTGCTGCACATGAACTACTCAACCACTCTTATTTCTCTGAACGGAGACTGGTTCGTTGAGCAGAACCACCAGTTTCTGACGGATCTGTGACTTCATCTACTTAATAAGGTTATCCTCCTACTAATTACTCTTGAACAGTTGCAAAAAAGATAAATAAATGTGGAGGTACATTCAACTAACTCTAGCTAGTGACTTCATGGACTAGCCAATAAGGGCAAAGAACTCAGGGTCAGCTAAAGGACTTCGACCTGTTACATGTTCGCTATGTGCTAGCTAATTTGACCCATATCGCTTATATTGCACATAACTACGATTTCCAAGGCGCTGTAATTGTTTACGAATAAAATGCAATACCTTGTTTCGATTTGACTAAATATGCTCTGATCTCTGAGTGAGAATACGTAATATATAAGCAGCAACGGTATCCCCATGAGCGGTAGCCTGAAGCGATACAGGACCTGTCCTTTGACCTCCACCATTTTGAGTGATTATAAAGAAATGCTTGCAACATGTACTACGTCCCCTAGAAGGATTGCAGAATATCGGGCATGCATTGTACGAAGTCCAATTCTATATGTGTACTATGAAGTATACAAATAAATAAGACTCGCTAACCGTCAATGAGTGGATATCAGGATATTGGACCGTGTTGCTTTCAACTTTCATTGAACTTCAAAAGGCCCCTTGTTTGTTTGCACTTTGTAATGCATGGCAAAGGATATCAGAGCAAATATTACTCGCTGATCATCTTGTGCTCATTAACTGTGTGTGAACGATTGAATCTTCTCCACAATTTTCTTTCTGTGCATTTTTTGTTCAGGTCGGATAACTGTCGCACCTGCCATCCGTTTGAAACGAATGGGAGACCTTCAATGTAAGAGACTCACGAATGGCACCTAAGGCTGACTAGTATGTACGTATCGATATAAGTATATTTGAAAACAACATAGTCAATTGAATTGTGATGAATCGAGAAACTCGCTGTGACCAGGCCTCGCCATGTTTTTTTGTTTGCCATAAAAACTGTACAGTGACTGTCAAAATAGTTCTCAGATTTTTTTGAAGGCTTTTTTGAAAATAAGACACTTCAATTGTTTAGAATTTGTATTGATCCGTACATAGGCGTCCCTGAGATTTTCGGGGAGATTTGTAAGAACAGAAATATTTTGAGGGTTGATGTGCACTTCCAGACGTGCTCTGTAATTTGCTGCCGAACCTGGCATTTTTTCTCAAGAAAAAATCACGGAAGCAAATTCATCTTTCTTAGCGCGAATCTTCCAGTCTATCAATGCAGGATTTGACCCATAACTAGCTAAAAGGATTTCATACCTAGTGTCCCTTGTAGGCCGCTAGAAAGTTTGGGTTGGAAATGGACATTATCTGGCTAGCTTGTTGGATTAATACCAAAGTCTGCCATATTCTCTGCCAAATCAATATATTCTAGCCGCCTACTTGGCTATTGACTTCTCTAAATCCGTGTGTTTCTTAAATATCGACCTTCTTCACGTAGCTGAATGATATATAGAAAGTGCTATCACCATTCTGTCGATCCAATGAGGATACAATTAACTCATTAAAAAGTGATAGGACTCCCTGACAAAGACCAAATGCTCCTAGGCCTAACACACCGAGGGCGATAAGGAACTTTTATATCTGTTTAGAAAAAGTGATCCGTGGTTGTAAACAGTGTAGACGTTGTAAGCATCGGAAAATCAATACGGAAAATTACCTTGAATCGTCCACTTGCGGCCGGAAGTTTTCAAGGCCCCCGAAATAAGCATCTATAGTGGTGACCCTATCTGTATCGACAAAACCAATAAGGTTTCTCAACCCGAAACATCGATCCCAGACCTTACTGTTGAGGTATGGTGACGTACATCGAGAAGCATGTCCGACATACCACAGGTTCCCGTTCCGACAAATGAGCAAAGCTTGATTGTGCTGCATTCGGGATTTTTTGGTTGGATCGACAATCCAGTGCAGATTAAGATTCCGCACTACTGCGCGAGAAATAGCTAAATAAAACGACGCACGTGTCTGGTGAAAAAGATTCCCAATCAGGCGTTGTTGGTGATGCTCGAGAGATCATCAAGGAAACCATGTGCATCGCTTTGATGAGAAAATGGATGACCTATTAACCAAGTGTAAAACTACCTGATGTGATACTGTATATGACTTTATGCTGCCCAGAGGAGACATGTGTGCTAGTATCTGTCGAGTTTAGTTGATATAATCCTAGTATTAACAACCGAAGTTTTAATTAGGGCAGTTTGAATTTATCACGTTTGATGGTACCTGTCGTATACGTCTAATGGCTGCATTGGACAAAATGACATTCACGAAGTCACTAATGTTCGGCGTGGAGATAATTTTGCCCACCGCCCATATTAGTAGGGTCAGGACTGCCTCGGTTAATTCTGGAGTACAAGTTACAAAATACGTGCATAGAAAACAATGACAATCAGTTGAAACGTTAGGCAAAGCTCAAAAGGCCGCGTGAAAGCCTTGCGACTTCACTGTGTTTGAGATTAAGGCGACTTGTCATTTTACTGAAGCTGTTTGTTCCCAAGTGCGAATACATAACGATCCATAAAACGACGGAAGTACCAATGATGGCGAAATATGAAGTTTGATTTCTCTGAGGTTAAGCTATCCAGTTATTTTGTTTCGGTTCCAAATTAAAAAATGCTGCTAAAATTGTTTCCATCAGTTTGTGCAGGAGTTTAGCCGAGAGACTAGGGGAGGGTGTTTCTTGTTCAGGTAGGCCTTACAGATAGACATACTGCTATCGACTTCAGGTTAACGAAGGTCGTCATGTTATGTATTATACACCAATACTCGTCACTTGTCGGCAAGACGTCGCCAAGGGGACAAATGTCGCTAAATTGCCTTACACACGTATGGAATAATACAGTACAAAGCAAATCTTAGGAATTTGCTGCGGCAAGTACCGTATCTAGATCTGTCACTTTGCATAATGGCTGCCATTCGCGGTTAAGATGTCAACCTCGAGAATCCATTTAAGAATCATTAATATAATCTTGAAGGCGATAAACCAACCGTGGACTTGCTATATTCCCATTATATAATCGCCTGACAGAAACTTTAGCTGGCCAAGGCTTTGCCTTCACGTATCCGAAGTGCTATTACTACAAGCAGCTCCTATTGCCATTATTATTGTGCTAATTATTATTAATGAGGAAAAACAGCTGAAATCAGAGGCACGGACAACTTACACGGGCGTCATTAAACGATCGTAGCAAACAAATGTAAACGCATCTCTCTGTGTGTCTCTATCTGTATTGGCGTTTGTTCTCTTGTTTGTCTGCATATAGAACGTATCATTTGGCACGCGAACAAAAAGCAAAGAGGGCACCGCGACGAAACGCCTATTACCGCCTTATTTATTTGCTCGAAATTATGTCGTCAAAAAATAACAGTTACACGTTATCGTAGATCGTTACTTGTACCATACGCACAGGCAGAGAGACGTAGGCGCCAGCACACTTTTTCTTATGAATGACCGACGTAGCACGTTTTCTGACGTATCCTAACGGCGCGTGTGCGTGTGCTAGTGTGTACACACATTAACATAGCAAGTAGTACAACGGTTAGACGTTAGCGTCGACTTCGGCCGACCTGCTGATCGCCGATTGAAGTGATGCGGATCTGAGAAAAATCGTGTCCACAATGTTGCCGGTAACCCTTGACGCTTTGAGCTCTAATCGCATTTTTGTGCGCAGGACCGAGCTCAATTCAACGAAAACAGGCAGACTTTCGTGTTCTTAGAAAATGACGTTAACCGTTATTTGCTCACCCATTAAAACATTTATCGCCGGAGCTATTTAGATACGTATCTAGTTAGCTCTCGAGAAGGTGAGAGACGAGAAAGAAACAGCCGGAAAGAACAAAGGAAAGTGAACGTGCGAGACAGATTCGGGGTAGCGTTTTTCGCGACGATTCTTTTCGTCACTATCGGCAGATGAAACACGCAGTGCAACAGGCAGCAGAGACAGAGCGAAGGCGAACCCATCGCAACAGACACAGGGTGTGTAGTAGAGGTGGTGGTCAATGGGCGAGGTGCGGAGCGCGCTGAGGTGCGGAGCGTGCTGAGGTGCTGCCGAATGCGGTTGGCACTTTTCGAAAAGGGGTGCACGTTGTAGTCGTCGTCGTCACTGCTGCCGCCGCCGCCGCCGACTGGCTTCGTGATAATAAATAGAACGTGGAATAATAGAAAATAAATATGGAACGAGTGGAGAGATGGTCGTTAATGTGATAACGGTTTCACTGCCGATAATCAACTAATATTTCCTGATGTCTACATTGACAAGGAGGCTATGGTCGCCGTTAGATAACACTGTAATAATAGCGGTCGCTCAACAGCACGACCGTATCATTATTATGGAATTTCCTAAGGTGGCCGTAACGCGTGAGTTTGACTACTACAGCGGGTCGTGGAGTTGTTTATAATCGGTAGACATATGTACTGTTTAGCCAGCAGTGTTTTCCGGCTTATAAAGCGATGCTTACATTTCTCAATGAAGTGTCTGATTAAGGGCTTGGCTTGGGCGGGTCGAGGAAGAAGGTGAGACATCGATTTAATTGTCGTCGCCTTCGTCACCGCTTCATCCATCAACGAAGAATTGCAGAAAGGACAAATTGGACTCGAAATCAAACATCTAGTAAAATCTAGAAATAAAAAAAGCTATTATTAGCCGTAGAACTATTGCAGAGACGTACTGCTACGCCTTGGCATCGCGTCAGCAATACTGATAACTATAGCGATATGTCGATAATAGCCTGATTATAATGATACACTTTCTATCACAATGCCAAAGTGCGATAAGGATTAATAATAACTGAACTTATAATGGCAGCAGTAATTTTTGGTGTTCCGGCACCAGCAGCGACCTCTGACGGCCGGTTGAGCAGCTGTCATGTTAGCGAGTGATAGAATTATCTTTTGTGACGATTTTCTGTTGATTTTGAATTCACGCACGCACATACGGACGAACAGGCGTATCGAGCCTCTGTTGCCGCTGCTGTCATTGTGTTTCTTCGATCATTTCCGCAACCAAACGGTTTCTATTCATATCATCATCATCGTCGTCGTCGCCATCATACGGTCGTTGTCGTACGAGGCAGAATTAAGACGGGTGTGGGGCAGTTGATTTTGATGATGTCACGATCCAGAGACCATCAAACAGATCGGACTAGGGCATTTCATTGATGGCTACGTAATCATATGAAGCTGAAAACTGGTGTTTTTGTGTGATTATAAATATGATTATTTTTTGAGTTTATCGGACGACTGAAAAATGATACGTTTAAATAGAAGCGGACGAGATCTGTTCACATATAGTAGTGACAGGAAATATGTAACCCGTTTTATTATATTGTATTATAAATAGTTGACATTGTAGTTCAGTAGCGTTGTTTGTAAGGACATTGTTTAAAACACAAGGAAACTGCTACTAAGAGGAAGGAAAAAGAGGGGAACCCAATCCGGGTGTGTAAAATAGCTTGTAATAGCTAATAACTAAACGTATGGATTCATGGTCAAAAATAACGCACATTTTTTATAATAGGTGGGCTACATTGAGAGCACATCGATAATGATGCAAGTCCGCTATCGGCAAAACGCTGCGTTCTTCTTGTGTATTTTATATATATATATATATATCATATGATTACGTAGCCATC